>NW_015544142.1:70163-78205 GCF_001515605.1 Sinocyclocheilus anshuiensis | reverse complement strand
GACAAATCATTTTTTGTCTTACACTCAAAAGCATAAAAAGTGGTACAAGGAACAAAATTATACAAAGAAAGTTCTAGCATAAAATGTTAAAGTCACAATGAAACAGAAGTAGCAACAGATCTCTTCTTCCATATTGTGACTTAAAGAAGAAAGAAGAAAAACGTGGAGCAAGGACTTGCTTCTATCTTTCTTTTGTTGATTGGATGAAGGCAGATCTGAATGTGAGATTGTTGTTGATTTGTAAGTAAGGTGCAGAGTTTAAGTGGACTAAATGTCCAGCAAATGTCACCAGTGAATCTGTTGTGTCACTGAAAGATTGAGTTATTATACTTTGGTTAAGAATTACGAGATTAAAAAATGAAACATGCACAATATGTTCACATTAAGATCAATAACATGCATTTTAAAATAATTATTTTCATGCTGACTTTAACTAGCATCTTCATCAGCTCTTGTTCTTCAAAAATTCTCCTCACTGGTGCCACGTGTGCCGACATACAGATGCTCAATAGTCTTCACAAAAGCATATCTGTTAAGTGCCATTAACACACATTCACTCAAAACCCTACTGCGAACATTTAAAGAGGACACCCTGGCAACTAATCAAAATGGCCACGGAGACGGCCGTGTTTGCCCAGAGATGAAATAGTGGTGCACAGTGAAAGCCAACATCTACAGTCAGTGAAGACATGGACTGTCCACGGGAACAAGAGCTGCTCAGTAACAGGGGCTTGACACTGACCGGATGGCCCACGTGCTGAGTTATAGCTGGGTTCAGATTGAAATGTGTGCGTGGAGGGTTTCTGAGAGGGAAAGCAAGAGTGAATAAAAGTGAGTTCAGGGAATGAGCTTTACCACCTTGTTTTATTTAAAGTTTCTGAAGGAACGCCGCTGGAAAAAGTTCTGAGTCATTTTCCCTTGCCTCTAAAATTGATCAGTGAACATTAAACAGACTTGAGACTTATTAAGGCCATAACAGAGAAATGTAAAATTGTTAAATCTTACTGCCAAAGTGTTCAAAGGCTTCAGAAGTTTTCACTCAAGCGCCTGGTTCTGTGCCTGGTGTGCTTCACGTGACCCAGCAAGTTGTTAATGATGATGAGTTTGGGATCTTTCAAGATTGCAGTGACAAACACCTCTAATCTAAATTCCAATAAATTAACACTATGACAGAAGCGCAGTGAAATTTATTCATCTTGAACTGTTTACATGATTTATTTATTTTCTGAATCCTCAATGTGTGAATCTGCCCTTTGAAAATCACATGGATCTTTTTAGCAAAGCGATCACACAGTGGAAAAAAAAGACAAGTTGATTTCCTCATCAACCTGTTCCTGCCTAGTAAAATAAACAGAGAGCAGAGCGATGTCGAATGAGCAGGACAGAGCATTTAGAGTTCTTCCAGCAGAATTCATTCCCATCCTCAACTCATTTCCTCCCACAATCCTCCTGTTCTGAACTCTTTCTCAGAACTCGGGATTTTAACACAGTCTTTAACACTGCAATCCCAACCTCAGAAACTCCTTACCGGCACTCCTGGGAGATTTATTCCTCATATACACAATGAGATAAAGATGTCCAACCAATCATGTTATTTTTGCTCAAAAAGAACAAGTTTGAATCAGTGCAAGTTCTACACTGTTCCATATTCCATGGAAAAACTACATCATACAGGTTTAGAACAACTTGAGGGTGATTAAATAATGAGAGAATTTTCATTTTTGGGTAAACTATCCTTTTAAACGTAGATATACAATTGGCGCCTTCTCCTTCCTGACAAACTAAGAGGTTAAAGTATTAACCCGTGTTTAATTGCATCTAGCACTAAAACTCTTCGTCTCACTCCGTCTCACTCCCATCTTAAAAATGACCCTGGGGGCTTCTGTGTTTAGAACGCCCAGCTTTCACATTCATATGTTACATGCTCACATTAGCAGGTTACTGATTACCCTGCAGTGTGTGTGTGTGTGTGTGTGTGTGTGTGTGTGTGTGTTTTGGTACTCGACTAAGAATCTGAAGATTAACAGAATGACATGCTAATGTAAACATAATCCCAAGTGCAAGACCACCCTAATCAGGCCCCCAAGCTGTGTTGCAGATTGCCTGACACACCATTTCAAATGCCTTTTCATACAAACACTCGAGAGAACTTTTCACATATAAAATTAACATTTTGACATCATTTCTTCACTCTCATGTTGTTCCAACCCTATATTATTACTTTAAGTCCATGAAACACAGAATTAAATGTTAGACAACATCTAAGCTGCATTTGCAAAAGGAAAGTGGATGGTCATTTTTACTGTCAAGTAAAAAAAGCACTATAAAATTAGCCCATATGACTGTATATTCCAAGTCATCTGAAAACATATGATAGCTTTGTAAAAGTGACACACCAAAACCTGTACTGTTGTATGCGGATCGTCCATGTGGTCACAAAAATTGGGTACTGATAACACTTCTGATGACGAAAATTGCATTACACAGACCCCGCGCGAACCATCAAGGAATGCAGATGGCCAAAGTATACTGTGGGCTTCAGCATACTCCATTTCATAACGTGTGCGAACACAGTCTCTCGACACATGCGCACTTCAAAAAGTGTCATTCTTGTCCAGTGTCTGCGCCATTTCTCTCCAGAAGTTATGACTGATAAACATGTCTTTGTACTTGTTTAACCAAGAGACGCGAGTATCTCTTAACCCTCTCACACAAATGCTTGTCAACACATCTATTGTTGTTGCATCTTCAGTAGTTTGTTGTTGCTCTATCTCATTTGTTTGCTTTTCAACTGCGAAACAACAGGCTTTCGTAGTGTTGCCACCTTGTGGACAAACTAAACAGTGCAAAAAAATATATAACTTGTACGAGGGGTTAGAAATTTCAGTTTGAGAATGCAAACTGTATGCATACCCTAGTGTACGTGAAAGAACCAAAGTATGCTATCAGCTTAAATCGCCATCCACTTTTGATGTATGAAAAAAGAGCAGCTCACGCATTCTGTTTAATATCTCATTTTGAGTGTTGACAGAAGTGTGAAAGTCATATGGATTTGAAACATCATGACTTGACTAAAAGGTGACAAAAATGTCATATTTGTGCAAACTATTATTTTAATTTATTACTTGAACTACTAAACACGACAGAGATGTTTGGTGGTTATTAAACAGGAACACACCATTTTGCATCTTTCCCTATGGTGTCTTCAAATTCATCCCGTATACATCAGTGCTGACATGGCAAACGTACATGAATAAGCCCACTCTCCCTGTCCACACAGATCCAGCACCACCACTACCCATCATGACTGTTTACATAACAGGTGTTGCCCTCGCTTGTAAGAGGAAGACGGGGATCTGCTTGACAGACTTCAGAATCTGCCCTGGAAAACCGAGTAGAGATGTCACTGCAGTGTGACCTCCCTCTTTCAGGCAAACGGCAGGCAGACCTGTGTAGATCCTTTCTATGTGCACTCTGAGTGAACCCGGCCTGGTGCTAATCAGCCCGCTGTATCATATCTTCTCACCTCTGACCTCGCAACTTATGTAAAAAAAAAAGTCATTCATTTTTGTCTGATGTGGCGGCTGCCAAAGCAAATGAAAAGCAACACTTCTGGGCCTGATTAGTTAGATGCGAGGGCGAAAAACCAAGGAAGATGCCGACTACACGGGTTGTTTATTAATACTTACATGTGAGGAATATCTGTGTATGTGTTACATCATTATAGGTTTATATAGAGAGGTATTATGGGAGTAATTTTGCTGATTTATTCAAGTTTTAAGAACTTGCGCCTGATCGCAGCCAACTGCCTGCTCTGAAGCTCTTAGCCGTGGTAAATTTAAAGTGAGACGTGGCACTTGACTACAGAATGAGGCATGCAACGGAGCTGACGCCCCTATTCAAGTCAACAATTACACATATTGGTATTTGTAAAAGACTTGAAATGTAATGGGGGGAAAAATCCATCTGAGCTTGTGTAACAACAACTAAAGTTTTTAAAACATGTCAGCTGGCTATTTGAACAAAGTCACTGTTATGAATGACTAAATTGGGTGTTATTATGTCAAGCTTAACAAAGTTAATTTAAAATGTAAAATAGACGGTACATAAATAGATCATAAGTAAATATAAGAAACTTTACACTAGAAAATGCTTCTCATTTATGCCAAAATAATTTTGTTTATACTTTATAGGTTCATGCTTGTGCTTTCTTTAAATTAAAATAATGTCTTTCTTTGACAAATAAGAAAAATGAAAACATTAAATATTTTCCATATTTATATAGTGTTTATTTAAATTCAAATCAAGGAAAAGGTGTAGGCTTACAAGAAAAATAACAAGACCAAATAGTGGCCGCATTTAATTTGGTTTCATGCAATACTTAAAAAATGCATAAATGTGACAGTTCAGCACTGCATATATATATATATATTTTTTTTTTTTTTTTTTTTTTTTTTTTATGTTGAGCTATCATTTCAAACCAAGAATATAGTCTGCATTGTGAATATTGTGAATCTGTTTTATGCTTAAAAAGTTGTTCATTTTTAGATACTAAAAAGTGACAAATTTAAACTTCAAAAGACTTGATGGCATTTTGTGGCAGCTGTCTTTGATCGCTTTAGAGCATTATGTCTTTGTGTAAGCAGTGAGATATAACGCTGATGATGTTCTTTAGCCCATAAACTGTGTCTTTTGTGTGAGTTCATTAACTGGGGTCTTGCGCCGTTGGTCCCCTGCTGCGAGCACACAGAATGAAATCAGGTCGGCGGCCCCAATCTACATACAGCTTCTGATAAAGCCTTCAATAACAGGATCAAAACGGTTACAGCTTTTGAAATTAAATAAACCATGCCTCTGTAGCCATATTAAAATGTGGGGGATGTGTTCCACTGTAGGCCACATACATAGGCTATCAAGCTTATGAGATAAATCAACAAAACTCTCTTGGATATTACACACAACTAAATTCCAAGATGTAAACTGTTTTAATTTATGGATTCTGCAGTGGTTGGACTGATTACCAGAAAACACATGTTTATTAAAAGGTGATATCTACCTTTTAGAACTGTTTTTCAGGGACATTTTTACCATTTCAACTTGATCTGATTTATTTATGAATCAAAATCTACTTCATATTAGCTGCATCGTGTCAGTAGAAGCACTAAACCCATAACTAAAGGCCTACTAAATAATTTTCTCAACGTTAAAACAGATCAAATTCAATACTTTAACTAAATCCATCAATTTCATTCAATTCAACTGCAGTTTTAACTAAGTCTGTCAGTATAATTTAATTTCTTTTATTTTAGACATAACCTGGTTAATTTCTGAGGCTGGCTACACCGCAGGACTGTCTGAAGACAGAGGCAGAAGATAAACGAGGGCTGTGTTAATTCCAGAGTCTCGTTCGCTTATGTTTACAAGAGCTGATTACGACTTCAACAACTACACAACCGCTCATGTCAAATAAATGACACACAAGGCAAAACACAGCCGTTTCTGAGCGCCCTAAAATTGGGGACTAAATACGCGGACAATGAGCCAATAGCCATTTTTAGTCATTGTTGATCGAATGATAGGCTAATTACTAAAACACACACACACACACACACACACCTCGAACTTATGTTGATTTAGATGCTCCAGGCGTAAATATTCACACATGAAATTCACACACAGTAATTAACCGCGGGTTTACATAGGAAAATGCCTGATGGCTGTTGGGTTACTTGGGTTATACTCTTTTTTATCTTTAAATATTGCTTTAGAATTGCTTTAAATAGCCCATTAACTGATAACATTATAATGTGTACGCGTGTTCATGTTACCCATATGCTTCAAAAATAACTATATACTGTGATAACAGTGAGCATTTACAAGCATTTAAAACTAATTCCATAGTATTACATGAATGGTTTTTTTTGATTATTAATGTTACTCGTGTTAATACACAATGTAAACATTTAATCCACTAACATTTAGCCTAAAACTAGCTTTGCCTTTTAAGTAGATAATCAAAGTAATGAGTTCATAGGCTATTACACCGATTCAGCTACTTTGAATTACATTGTTGGTGAAGAAATTATCGTAAAATTCGGTAGAACTGATAGAAATCGTTGTGACCATTTAGACAGATGGAAAGAGAGTAACGTTATTATAATGACGAAAACGTTTTAGTGTGCACATCATGTAAAGCGTGGTTTCAAACGAGCTACTATGATCTAGATTTGCGTTATTCAATTATAGCTAGTTTTATTACCTTGAGAATATTAGGGTGCTGCAGTCTCTCCATCAGTGTCATTTCCTTGACAATTTTGAAGGATGCGAGTTTGTAACAGTCTGTCGACGACCCGTATTTCTTCACACAGTTCTCCATATCGTGACCCCCAAAATCCACTGATTTTAATGCGACGGAGAAGCTGCTGTTCAAAGTCGCTTTATACACCGCCTTTGTGTATCCTGAGCCCAGATACTGGACATTGGTAACGTTATCAATGCTGCTGCAGCCGAGCACCGACTCGCGCGTAGACTCCCGGTGTGATTTTGTTGCTATGGATACAGCGGGAGTCGGTTGAGACTGATCGTAGTCATTATTGTTTTTCCCGATTCCTTTGTATGTTTCCCACTCGCTGCGTTGCTCCAAGTCCATGAGTCGCCTGCGCTCCAGCGGTCCGGTGCCGACCCAGTGCGCCCGTGTCTGACGGTACCGCAGAACCTCGTCCAATCGCTCGCGTATTTGCTGCTGGAGCTCCGGGAGTCGCCCGACGGTTGCCGTTTCGACGGGTGGCAGCTCGTCGACGCGAAGCCCGGCAGGAGCGTCCGCGTCGGGCTGCTGCTGGTTCTCGTAGTGGTAGCGATGCACGCGCTCGCCGTGGTGTTCGAATCCCGGAATGAACAATAAATGCATCAGCGTGCCCGTGAAGAACGAGAGGCAGACGCCCGCCGCTACCACCATCTTTCTCCGCTTCATTTTGTTGCTTATTATTATTAGCAGAAAATAGATGTGTTCCCCCTTCCAGCCTCCGCCTACCCTCCTGGCAGCTGTAAGGCAGTCTGTCTGGCCGTGCCGTAGTGTAGCCTAGTATTGTGCGGCGCGAAGGGTTCAGGATCGCGATGGAAGTCTATGATGCTGCGCTCAGAAGGATGTGTGTGCCATATGTTCACGTCTTCATCTTGCAGTTATGATTTAAGATCCACCCCATATAAGGCTGCCATCATTTACCCTCAAACCAGCATGACGTTCGTTCTTCTGTGAAAAGCTCAAGTTTCGAAGAATGTCTTTGACAATGAACGGTGATTGACTTGATATCAAGTCTCAAAAAGGAACGCAGACATCACGTGTTAGGTTATTTCAAAACTTTGGACGCCATATTATAGCTTTATGTGAAGAGCAGACCAAAAGTAAGACCCACTACTAAGTGTATGCGTTTTAGTGTCTGCTTATGTTATATTTTATGGTTATCACGACATTTCAACCCGTCCCCATTCATTGACACGGCATGAAAAAGAATGACCAACACATTCTTCAAAATGTCTTCATTTGTTCCAAGGAAGAAAGTTGCACAGGTTTGGAACGACAGGAGGGCGAGTAAATAAGCATACATGTCATATTTCCTTTACACTTTTTTTGATGATAATAATAATAATAATAATAATAATAAATAGCCTAATAATAATAATGATAAATATGTGTGTAGGCTACCTTATAAATAAAAATTCTGTTGATAAAACATCAATTAAATAAAAAAATTTAACTGTTTATATATATATATATATATATATATTACAGCGGGTTCGGATGAGAGCCGTCTTTATGATACATTGCAATTATAATTATCATGCACATACTATATATATATATATATATATATATATATATATATATATCCTCGTAGAGAAAGGGCTCGTGAAAACTGCTGGCCAGGAACAGCGCAGGGCCGAATGCCAGGGACACACACGGCTATCCATTAAGCACGCATTACCTGTTAGCAACTAATTAACAAATACAATCAACCTGGAAACTGGAGCAATAAGAGCAGATC
>NW_015544142.1:69175-69878 GCF_001515605.1 Sinocyclocheilus anshuiensis | reverse complement strand
TTTATATATATATATATATATATATATATGCACTCCAAGCCCTAATTAACTGATCTGCAACAAAATCTCGACAACAGTATACATTTGTCTATTTGTTAGTTTCTTAATTAAGGCCTTCAGGTTTAAACTAACCACCTAATTTTGTGTAATTTACAACTTTACAATTAAACCATCTCGAAATAGGCCTATAGGCTATATATGGCTAAACATCCACATGATACAATTAGTTGCATGTCTGTGTGTTTACCAAACGTTTTAAGCAAGCATTTAATTGTGTTTTTTCACCGCATTAGACTCGGCTCAGTTTGCAAGTCCCTCTGACTCTCGGAAAGAAAAATGTGTATAATTATGTCTCTAGGGTCGGACAAGTAAAAGTTTAAATGAAAAACAGACATGGGCGGGCAAAGGGGGAGAGAAATTATGGAAACATGGCACTTGTAAGCTTTGTTCAACTCGCGCGTGATAAGGCATTCCATTACTACAAAAATTAAGCCTGTTGTGTTTGTAGACTCGGAGTAAATAAACGGCGAAATCAATCAACAACCTCGTAAGTGCACCGAAAGTTCAGCACACAGTCATAAACTACAGCGGTTTCGGATGAGAGCCGTCTTTATGATACATTGCAATTATAATTATCATGCACATACTATATATATATATATATATATATATATATATATATATATATATATATCTCCTCGTA
>NW_015544142.1:63227-69048 GCF_001515605.1 Sinocyclocheilus anshuiensis | reverse complement strand
CTTCAGGGGCGCTTTCAATGTTGCCATGCGTCCACTTTTATTTATAGTACTAATTAAGCTAATGTAATGAAGTGATATTAGTTTAAATCTAATGTGAAAAACTTGACCGGAGAAAATTGGTGTGCTTGCGATGGTGTCGTGGTTTAAAGTCTTAACAAATAGGTATACACATAGGCCTCGCACTGTAACAGAAAGTAAGACAAAATAATATAGTTTATTTAATATGGGTTATCAATGCATATAAAACAAACTAAAAATAGAGTTGCCAATGTTGACGACACTCAACTCAGTATTGTAGAGGGTGCATACACCGACACTTAGCTCCATCTCATGGACGTTAAAATAATAATAATAATAATAATAATAGGCTAATAATAATGGAAATATTCATAGCTGAAAACGCTTTATTTCGATATGTAAACGCGTACAGAAAGCTTGACTTAACCAAAGCAATACATATTCAAATTCAACGTGAGCAACATTTCTTTGCCTGACTACATGACTAGGACGACGTAATATATGCTTAATATATTCAAAAATATTTTAGTGCTACTACATTTAATAATTAGTAGCCTAGTTAAATGTTTATATGTAAGTTTATCCAATAGCCTACACTTCTCACATACAGAAAAGGCCAGAATGATTATCACACTAAAATCCTGTTTAGACAATGTTAGTTTAGCTAATGAATGGTATGCATGACATGTGGACTCATGCAGAGAGACACACAATGTTATCTGCCTGCATGATAATGGCTCATTCATATCAGTAGAGGTGGTCGCGTCATTATCACTCCCACGAAAACACAAGAAACATAGGCTTACATTTGCATTTTTTTTTTTTAAGATAGTGGACTGATGCAGAAAAAAATGGGCATTTAATTTGGTCAACTTTAATATAATATAATATACATTTACATGTAGACATTTACCAGGCGCTTTTATCCAAAGCGACTTACAAATGAGGTCAATGGAAGCAATCAAAATCAACAAAAGAGCAATGCTATGCAAGTACTATAACAAGTCTCAGTTAGTAAATATAATATAACATAATATCATATCATAATATACTAAAGACAGTGTATTTCTAGACTGTAGTCGAACAGAATAAAATGAAAAACTACGTAACATGAGCGGAAATGTCATTTTACTCAATTTTGTAGATTTTGCTTTAATATTTGAGACATTTAACAATTAGCATTGCATAACCCCGGGGCGGTCCGCTCGGCGGGTGTAGATGCATTAATCCGCCTTAAGAAAAGTTCATTTTCTTGGGGGTTTTCCCTAGACAATATAGGAGTTCCCAAAACATAATATAATATACATTTACATGTAGACATTTACCAGGCGCTTTTATCCAAAGCGACTTACAAATGAGGTCAATGGAAGCAATCAAAATCAACAAAAGAGCAATGCTATGCAAGTACTATAACAAGTCTCAGTTAGTAAATATAATATAACATAATATCATATCATAATATACTAAAGACAGTGTATTTCTAGACTGTAGTCGAACAGAATAAAATGAAAAACTACGTAACATGAGCGGAAATGTCATTTTACTCAATTTTGTAGATTTTGCTTTAATATTTGAGACATTTAACAATTAGCATTGCATAACCCCGGGGCGGTCCGCTCGGCGGGTGTAGACGCATTAATCCGCCTTAAGAAAAGTTAATTTCTTGGGGGTTTTCCCTAGACAATATAGGAGTTCCCAAAACCCACTGTGTTTTTAAACGCACGTTAGCATTTAAATTCATTTCGAGTGACCTTAGGCACGGAGTGTTTCCCTTTGACTGACATTTTTGTGATTGAGTGGATTATTAGGGAGTTTATCGACCCCTCGCATTCACGTTTCCATTGCATCATTTTACGCCACCTTTATAAAGCATGTGTGTGGAGCATCTGTGTGCAAGTCGTTCCCTATTGTGGGAAGTCGTGGCCTAATGGTTAGAGAGTCGGACTCGTAACCCAAAAGTTGCGGGTTCGAGTCTCGTACCGGCAGGGATTGTCGGTGGGGGGAGTGAATGTACACCACCTTCAATACCATGACTGAGGTGCCCTTGAGCAAGGCACCGGACCCCAACTGCTCCCCGGGCGCCGCAGCAAAAATGGCTGCCCACTGCTCTGGGTGTGTGTTCACGGTGTGTGTGTGTGTTCACTGCTGTGTGTGTGCACTTAGGATGGGATAAATGCAGAGCACTAATTCCGAGTATGGGTCACCATACTTGGCCACATGTCACGTCCCTTGTCACTCACTTGTCACTCACTTGTCACTTGTATATTAGCGGTGAGAGAGACATGTGTCAATCAAGCATCAATCACAATGTCTAAATTTATCTCCGCTGTCGCAACCTTGCCTTCTCTTTTTTTTCTGCTTTATTTTAGAACTCACACAAATGTCTGTTTTGTTATAAATTAGCATTTGTAGCGGATTTTAATTTAATTAATTATCTGTAATGTACTTTATCAGGATGTATAGACATGTTAGCATTTTAAGCCACGATTCAAGATATAATCAGTTAAGCATGTATGTGACGTATACATATGAACTGTGCATATAGCTGCATTTTGAAAAATAAACATGTGAAGTCGAGCTCATTCTTGAGTCATGCTGTGTTTATAATGAAATATGCCGAGCAGCAATATCTGAAGTGCGTCTTGTGAATATCCAGAGCGCATGTCTGGCTTTCCTCAGCATGAACCTTCATTTATGTTTATAGAATACCGTCATGCATACAGTTTTCATTTTTCCACTCAGGGCTGAAAAAAAAAAAAAAGTGAAGACCAAAATTTTTACGATTCATAGCTGTTGAAACCGCAGTAACATAAGGTCAATTTGCCTGTTCATTTGTTTTGTTTGGAATTTGTACTTTGTAGCTAATGTCAGCACAGTCACTTATGCAGATAAATAAAGAGGGGGGAGAGAGAGCGAGAGAGAGAGAGAGAGAGAGAGAGAGAGAGAGAGAGATTTAATGTAGGCTACAGAAAGCACCCAAATTGCAAACAAATTCCCATCTTTTTATACAGGTTTGACAGCTTAGACTGTGGCTTATCAGTTTGAAGTTCTTCTTGAGGCACTGATGGCAGACACTCATCTCTGCAACTCTCAAACCGTATGTTTTCTCTAAGCGTGGAACTCGGCAGGTGCCCTGATCAAAGTCACGGAGAATCAACCCACAACATTAACCAGAACCAGAGTGATTTTCCAGCCATTTTCTACATAACCTGAATAACTATTAGGACTACGAAATACTATTAGGACTAACGTTTTAATGGACTTTAACCCAGTAGGGTAAGTTTAGGTAAAGTGGTATAACTTTCGGAATAATTAAGATTTTTTAAAAATGTTTTTTGAAAGAAGTCTCTTGTGCACACTGCATTCATTTGATCAAAATACAGTAAAAACAGTAATATTGTGAAATATTACTACAATTGAAAATAACTTTCGAAGATATATTTTTGAATACATTTTAAAATGTAATGTATTCCTGTGATTCAAAGATTAATTTTGTCACATGATTCCTTTCAGAACAAAAATATATGGGAATATACTGCAAAATATAATGTGATATATTACATAATATATGTCCACATATGGAAAACTAGTGCTTATATTTTTCAGTATACTGCAATAAATGCATTGATCATGCATGGCTATATATTGATAGGCTACATAAATGAAGACAAAAAATAGCATTACATGAAATATTCATAAAGTTTTATATTTTATTGTGCACATACTGTATATTGCACATACATGTTCCCATATAAATGGCAATGTATGTACACACATATATACACAAATTCACAGAATTAGTTCCAGTAGATTTCTAGTTCCCAGCATGCTTTGCTTCTGACTGTTAAGGGAGAGTAAATCTTAAAAGGAAGCGTTATTTCATGTGTTTTGCTCAATATTAATATAGGGGTAGATCTGTTAGTGTTTAATGTTCTATTATTTTGGAATTTAAAAGGGTTTCTGGTATGTGTAAGTTTGTGGGGTTACCATTGTGCTGAAGAGGAGAGCCTGTGGTTGACGATTGGCCAAATACCGTTAAGACCATATGTTACTTTATTTAAAATGTAATGTAAAAATAAAATTACATACATTGTGATATATAAGTAAAAATATTGTCACATATTTTTCAATATAAAATCTTTACGTATTATTGAATATATTGTAATATATTTACAGAATATATTCTGTATATTTTCTAATATACTGTTATATAATTTAATATATTGATCATTCATATATTTGTCAATCCTGTGTCTTGTGTTTTGCTCCCCACGTGTTCCATGACCCAGTTTTCCCTCATGTTTAATTATGTTTATTGATCCCAGGTGTTTCCCGTTATGTCTTGTGTATTTAAAGTTTTCCCGGTTCTAAAATCTTTGTTCCGTATTGAATGTCGTCTTCCTCGCTACGTGTGTGTTCCTGGTTTCCTTGTTCTATTGGATGGCTATTAAAGTATCATTGTTTAAAGAATTCTCCACGTCTCTATATATATTCTAATATATAATTAAATATATTGTCACATATTTTGCAATATATGAAAGTAGCAATTCCTTATGTATTATTCAATAAATTGTAATATATTAACACAGTATATTATTTTGTATATTTTCAATATACCCTTATATCATTTCATATATTGATCATTCATATTTAAGAAAATTATTTTCTTTGCATAAGGGATCCTTCAGAAATCATCTGAATATGTTAATTTGCATTCTAATATGCTAATTTGCTAATTCTAACATTCTAATATGCTAATTCTTTTGTTATTTTGAATAGTAATAATATTTCACAGTATTACTTTTTTCACTAAGAGGTATTATGGATACTTCTGCATACTTTTCTCCAAACCTGGATGAGTAATCTGCTTTCTGCCGGGGTGATTTGAGTCAGACGTCAACATGAGATTTATGAAACTGCAAAAGTGAGTATTATGATATTTTTATGCTTTCAGGCAGCACTTTAAATGGTGAGCTCACCTCACAGTGGTTTAATGAGACAGACCTGCACGCGATCCATGAACATGGTCAGTCAATTATATTTCTATTCGAACCACATCAGTTAATAATAAAGCAGCTTTGTGACATACACACTAAACTATTAGGTCTTCTATTGATGTGTATTTTAATATTTCAGCAAAACAGATTAAGTGGATTTTGTTGATCTCAACATTGGCTGTGCCCAAGTAAGGAATAACGAGAAGGAGCCCCTCTCTAAGAATGTCTTTAAGGCTGAATTCAGATGTTTTCAATCAGGATTGTCTAATAAAGAGGTTAGCTCAGGTCATTGTATCAACACGCGGTATTGCTTCACTCTGGCAGTGAGGCAGAAAATTGGATGATGCTCCCTCTCTGCAGTTAATCGGGCATCATCCTACCAGTCCCTGTGGTTTTACAGTCACACTCTGCGATGGAGCCACAATCCCTGCGGATATTGTGCAATTTTTCTATTTCTCTTCTTGCTAAATACTTTAGTACATGCAGGTGTGCTTGTGCTGTTGTTAACAAGCTATTTCTGAAAATATGAAACATGTATAATGTAAATAATCATGTGGTTTTACAGTCACACTCTGCGATGGAGCCACAATCCCTGCGGATATTGTGCAATTTTTCTATTTCTCTTCTTGTAAGAGGCAAAAAACAATGCATTATAGGTACTGATCTTAAATAAAACAACAAAAATACAACAAAACATCACAGTTCAGAACTTTTTGGTGTGCAAGCCCTTAGGGCAAACCTACTTACTGCTATTAAACACATGGGACATCCTTTCTTGCCTTTCTAGTAATCTATTACAATAGACA
>NW_015544142.1:49822-62629 GCF_001515605.1 Sinocyclocheilus anshuiensis | reverse complement strand
AAAAAAAACTATATATATATATATATATATATATATATATATATAGTGTTTCAAAGAAAATGAAGTCTATTTATAGGACCTTTAAGATTTCTAATTCGAATATTAAAATGAACAGATTTTAACACATTATTACAACTTTTTGGACTGTCAGGAACTTGTTTTACATCTAAAAAAAAAGAATAAAGAAAAAAATATATTTTATTTTTAGGACCATTATTGTTTCTAATTGGAATATGTATTTTAAGAGATTATCTGCCTCTAATATAATAATTTTAATAAATTATTACAACTGTTTTTGGCTGGCAAGTTACATAAAACAACAAAAATACAACAAAACACGTACTGTACATGAAAACTGATCACAGTTCAGAACTTTTTGGTGTGCAAGCCCTTAGGGCAAACCTACTTACTGCTATTAAACACATGGGACATCCTTTCTTGCCTTTCTAGTGATCTATTACAATAGACAGCTTTAATGAGCCACAGTCTTAAAATATGATTCATATTAAGTTCAATCGTCCTTTGGAGATCAGAAATAAAAAAAAAATACGTTCTTCAGATCAGCAAACTGGATTCTGGGTTCTCTGAGGCAGCAAATGAATGGTTTTCAAAAAAAAAATAAAATAAATAAAATAGAGAATAAGGAAGTTAAGATTAAGATAAGAAACCATTAAGATTTCTAACAGGAATATTTATTTGTATGAGTTTATCCATTTCTAATTAAATTATTTTAACAAATTATTATCATTTTGGCTTTCAAGAACTTGTCCAGATTTTGCCCATACAAGAAAAAAGACTAAGATTTTAACACATTATTACAACTTTTTGGACTGTCAGGAACTTGTTTTACATCTAAAAAAAAAGAATAAAGAAAAAAATATATTTTATTTTTAGGACCATTATTGTTTCTAATTGGAATATGTATTTTAAGAGATTATCTGCCTCTAATATAATAATTTTAATAAATTATTACAACTGTTTTTGGCTGGCAAGAACCTTTCCATGTTCTACTCTAAAAATAAAAATTGGAAAGAAAAAAATAGTTTAAAAGAAAATAAAGCCCATTTTTAGAACCATTAAGATCATTATTTTAAAGGTGCCCGAATGAAAAATCACTTTTATAAGGTGTTTGAACACAGTTGTGTGGCCGCAGTGTGTGAAAACAACCAGCCTATAATGGTAAAAATAGGACCTTTAAGATTTCTAATTCGAATATTAAAATGAACAGATTTTAACACATTATTACAACTTTTTGGACTGTCAGGAACTTGTTTTACATCTAAAAAAAAAGAATAAAGAAAAAAATATATTTTATTTTTAGGACCATTATTGTTTCTAATTGGAATATGTATTTTAAGAGATTATCTGCCTCTAATATAATAATTTTAATAAATTATTACAACTGTTTTTGGCTGGCAAGAACCTTTCCATGTTCTACTCTAAAAATAAAAATTGGAAAGAAAAAAATAGTTTAAAAGAAAATAAAGCCCATTTTTAGAACCATTAAGATCATTATTTTAAAGGTGCCCGAATGAAAAATCACTTTTATAAGGTGTTTGAACACAGTTGTGTGGCCGCAGTGTGTGAAAACAACCAGCCTATAATGGTAAAAATCCACCCACAATTTTTTTATAATCCCAGTAAATCATAAACAGTCTTCCCAAATGAGCGGTTCCAGATTTCTCCATATTATGACAGTGGTTAAATTTCATTTTCGAAGGAAATGTCCCGAAAAAAAAAAAAAAAATGGAAAAGTCCTATATGTTTGTGCTAATCATTTAACTCCAGACTGCCTCACAAAAAAGGGTCAGTTCAGCGCTGGAGTTGTGTAAAGGTTGCTTCTGAAAGAGGGATCAATAGCAACGCTTCATGCGCGAACGTCCAGACTCCAGACAAAGTAAGTATCATGTGTCAAATTTTGTTTTCCAAAAGAGCTTCTTGGCTCTCTGTAAGGCTAATGTTGCTAAAGCTACCATTGTCTCTGCCTGTTTTCACTGATGCTGCCTTCACGTGCTACCAGAATGATCGTAAATAGGAATGTGGTCCTTAAAAATTGCATTTGGAAGCAATGTGAAGTCGGTAAAACATGGTCACCACCAAACAATGTCAGTGCCAAAGAGGCATTACAAGTGTCGTGTGTTGGGATACACCAACGAACACAGGAGTCTCCATAGACCGCTGACGACATGGTGGTTAAATGTAAATTTTCAAAGTAAACGTCCCGGGAAAAAAAACAACAGAAAAGTCCTATATGTTTGTGCTAATCATTTTACACCAGACTGCCTCACAACGAGGGTCAGTTCAGCGCTGGAGTTGTGTAAAGGTTGCTTCTGAAAGAGGGATCAATAGCAACGCTTCATGCGCGAACGTCCAGACTCCAGACAAAGTAAGTATCATGTGTCAAATTTTGTTTTCCAAAAGAGCTTCTTGGCTCTCTGTAAGGCTAATGTTGCTAAAGCTACCATTGTCTCTGCCTGTTTTCACTGATGCTGTCTTCACATGCTACCAGAATGATCGTAAATAGGAATGTGGTAGTTAAAAATTGCATTTGGAAGCAATGTGAAGTCGGTAACACGGTCACCACCAATTAAACCGTAACACCGGTATGCCGGAGCATGAGCTCTTGAAGCTCCACCCTCTTCTGAAAAGGGAGGTGGGAGCACCAGCTCATTTCCATTTAAAGGGACAAACACAAAAATGCCTCTTTTTGGTTCAATCCCAAAAAGTGGCAATTTCAACAAGCTATACAAAATTATGTGTGGGGTATTTTGAGCTAAAACTTCACATACACACTCTGGGGACATCAGAGACTTATTTTACATCTTGTAAAAAGGGGCACAATAGGTCACCTTTAAATTGTAGCATTATTCTCATTGCAATAATGTGAAAACAGTGATTACTGTAATACTGTTAAATTAGAAAGAATCTGAAAAGTAAAATGTATTAGGGTAATATTTTTCATATTTTTATGTTATAAAAAAGTAGGCTTTATATAATATATTTTTATTATTATTACTTATTTAATATTTATTTTTAAATTTTCAGTTTTTGGTAAAACGACTTAAACATGTTTTTTTTTTTTTTTTGTGAGACCAAATAACTAGTAAAATTGTCAAATGTAAAGTATGGTATATCCAGAAAACATTCAGGTCACTGTCAAACATCTGGTCTGCTGAAACTCTATCAATACCTTCGGTCAACAAAGAAGCTTGGATGCTTTAAACCGCACACAGCCATCTGGCCTGGCCACTGACAGACCGCCATGTAGCCACTTTAGATGGCAGGATTATTGGGCTGTGACCGCCACGGCAGGATGCTCAGGGTACTGGGGGGGTCTGTGTCCCGCCGCACAGGGAACCTGATCGGTGGGGGGATGACTGCAAAGAGCTCCGGCCTGCAGCAGCAGAATGGGCGCCTGGGGAGCAACCGCTCACAATAGGACCTCTCAGCACCCAGACAGCAACAAACACAGAATGAGGAGGACAGAGAGGGGGAGCAGGATTGAGGAAAAGGAGTATTGTCACTGCACAGATGTCTGGGTTGAAGGTATGGAGTCTGTATACGAGGCCCAGAGAGCGCACCTGTAGGTCATCACACAGGTTAGAAGAGTGAAAAACATATAGAATTAAAGAGAGGCAGAGGTTTCTCATGGGATCTGTCTATTTGTGAGGAGAGCAGACATTTACTGAGGTCTGAAAGAAAGCACATTCTGTCCATTTGTGTGTTTGGAAGTCATGCTTACCAATGAGACTCTGTACAGGTGTGTTGACTGAAGACACAAAGGAAACATTTGGCATTTTGGTATAAAAACACTCTACTTTTCTAAAAAAGTTTTTAGAAATTTCTGTGATCAAGGAGGTTTCCAGAGTTGGGAAAGCTACTTAGAAACTATATAAAGAGAAAAAAAAATGTATTGCTTTTTCATAGGCCTGGAGTTTCTTCTGAAATTCCTTAGGAGAAATAAAAATACCATAAAACAAATAAAAACACAGTATAAGTATATAGATATAAACAAATGTGAATAGAAATGGACAATACATTATTTAAAAAATATATATTAAAACACCCTAAGTATGCTTTGAAACGATATGTACTGCGAAAAGAGCTATACAAATAAACATGACTTGACTGGACTCATTTATATAAAAGGAATTAAATGCATAAACACTTTGCAAGTGACAAATGCAAGTGACATTGTTATAAAAAAAACAAAAAAAACAAACAAATAAATTTCAAATAAATGCTCTTTTGCACTTTCTATTCACCAAAGTATCATGGTTTCCACAAAGTATTAAACATATTTTCAACATTGATAATAATAAGAAATGTTTCTTAAGCAGCAAATCAGCATATTAGAATGATTTCTGAAGGATCACGTGACCCTGAAGACTGGAGTAATGATGCTGAAAATTCAGCTTTGAATCAAGGAATAAATTCCATTTTAAAATGTATTAAAATAGAAGACATTTATTTATTAATATTTTACATAATATAACAACATTTTCCAAAGAAAAGTGATTAAAAAAAGATGTCTTGCTCCAACAGAGCCACCCCCCCCCCCGCACCATTGTACCCTATTGTTATATATATACATATATATATATATATATATATATATATACACACATAGATACATATACACGCGTTCATTCATATATTATACATATATGTACATTGAACCAGAACAGATTTAAAAAAATAAAAAAATAAAAAAGGGAGGGAATGAGAAGAGAAAAAATGACATTAAAATTCAGCAGAAAATATTAAATTTGGATCCATTTGCTCTATGTATGTCAGCACTGGCTGCCAAATAGAGAAAAAAGTTTGACTGCAGCCTTTAATGGAGTATCGAATCTTCTCTAATGCAAGGTAGTACATAAGATCCCTAATCCATTGACTAAAAGTAGGTGGAGATTTGTCCTTCCACTTACGCAATATAAGACGTCTGGCTATTAAAGTTGAAAAAGAAATCATGTTTTTTGTATTATTATCTAAACAAAGTTCTGTAGTTAAACCAAATATTGCAAGAATAGGAGAAGGATCAATAGATAAATACAGGACTTCTGAAAGAAAATTAAATATTAATTGCCAAAAATTAACAAGCTTAGAACATGACCAAAACATGTGCGTATGATTAGCTATCTCAACTCTACACACCTGTCACACAAAGAATTTATATTTGGTGAAAATTTTGCTAGTTTTGCTTTTGTCCAGTGTAGGCGGTGAACCACTTTAAACTGAATAATTGTATGTCGTAGACAAATTGAAGTTGAATGAATCTTATTTATAATATCCTGCCATGTTTCCTCTGGGAAAAGCAAATCAAGTTCACTTTCCCATTGTTGCTTTGATTTTGTTAAGGATGTTACATTTTGTGAAGAAATCAGAGAATATATCAAACCTATATTATTTTTGGAGAGTGGGTTGATTTTTAGAATTGTATCAAGTAATGATTCTGTAGGTAGAACTGGAAAATCCAGTGTGTGCGTTAGATATCATAAAGCTAGTGTTAGATATCATAAAGCTGTGAATCTGTAAATATCTAAAGAAATGTGTTTGTGGAATACAGGTACATCTAAAACAATTAGAATATCACGAAAAAGGTCAATATTTCTTGTCACTCATTTCAGAAAGTCCACTCAACTTTCTATGAATATGCTTGGATACAGCACTCTGTGAACAACCAGCTTCTTTAGCAATGAACGTTTGTGGCTTACCCTCCTTGTGGAGGGTGTCAATGACTGTCTTCTGGACATCTGTCAAGTCAGCAGTCTTCCCCATGATTGTGTAGCCTACTGACCCAGACTGAGAGACCATTTAAAGGCTCAGGAAACCTTTGTTTGTAGTGTTTTGAGGGTAATTAGCTGATTAGGGTGTGACACCATGACTTTCCAATATTGAACTTTTTCACAATATTCTAATTTTCTGAGACACTGAATTTTGGGTTTTCATTATCTGTAAGCCATAATCATCAAAATTTCAAAAACTTGAAATATTTCACTCTATGTGTAATGAATCTATATAATATATGGGTTTCACTTTCTGAAATGAGTGACAAAAAATATTGACCTTTTTCATGATATTCAAATTTTTTGAGATGTACCTGTATTATATTTTGCTCTTATTTGAGAAAATGACATACAATCACTATATAGATCCTTCAGTGTGACGAGTCCTTTCTCTACCCAGCAATTAAAAGCAGCATCTGTAATCGAAGGGGGAAACATATGATTTCTCATGGTAGGAGCTTGCATTGAGAGATCAGTAAGCGAAAAGGCTCGTCTAAACTGATTCCATATTTTAAGAGATGCTCTAACAATTGGATTTAGAGAATATCTAGACACTGGGTCAGAAAGAGGAATCTTTGTACAAAGTAAAGCAGATAATGCAGATTTACAAGAAGCTTTTTCAAACAACAGCCATGCTGGACTGTCAGAAGGGTTAACCCAGTACAACATAAATTTAATATTAGAAGCCCAATAGTATTGTTGAAAATTTGAGAGAGACAGTCCACCACAAGAACGATGTCTTTGCAGTATATTTTTACGCATACGAGGTGTTTTCCTATTCCAGATAAAATCATATATAAGGGTGTCTATGTTCATAAAAAAATATTTTGTTAAAAAAATAGGGAGACTTTGGAACAAAAGCAAAAACCTAGGCAGCATATTCATTTTGACGGTGTTAATTCTACCTCCTAAAGATAATAAGAGCAGGTTCCAACGGTCAAGATCCTGTTTTAAATTGTTTATAAGTGGGCCAGTGACCCAGATACCTAAGTATTAACATTTTTTAGTACTTATTTTAAATGGAAAATAATTAAATAGTATTGAATGTGATGTCAAATTTATGGGCATGAGCTCACTTTTCTGCATATTAATTTTATATCCAGAAATGTTGCCAAAGTCGCTTAACAGTTCAATCAGAGCTGGTAAGCTTGTAAGTGGATGAGACAAGTACACAAGCATATCGTCTGCATAGAGATAAACTTTATGTTCAATATCTCCTCTATGTATTCCTTTAATGGTACTCCTCTCGCGTAAAGCCACGGCTAGCGGTTCAATTACCAACGCAAACGAAAGAGGAGACAAAGGACAACCCTGTCTTGTACCACGTTGTAGAGAAAAAAAGGAGATAAGTTATTATTTGTATGTACTGCTGCTACTGGTGAAGTATAAAGAACTTTAATCCAATGTCTAAATTTTGAACCAAACCCAAATTTTACCAGAACATAAAAAAGAAAGTCCTACTCCACCCTGTCAAATGCTTTCTCAGCATCGAGTGATAGTAATACCTCCGAAACACTAGATGGAGTGGTACTGTAAAGAATATTTAAGAGCCGACGTATATTAAAAAACAATTGTCGATTTTTAATAAATCCAGTTTGGTCATTGGATATTATAGAAGGCAGAACATTCTCTAACCTTCGAGCTAACATTGTAGCCAGGATTTTACTGTCCACATTGAGGAGGGAGATAGGATATTTCTCTTTCTTGAAAATAAGTGATATGACTGCGTGTTGCATAGTGGCAGAGTACCAGAGGAAAAAGATTCCTCAAATACGTTTGATAATAGTGGAGATAATTAATTCTTAAATATTTTATAGAACTCGCTCGGAAACCCATCAGGACCAGGTGACTTTGCATTTTGCATTGACATTATTGAGGCATTGATTTCTTCAACTGAAAAAGGGGTTTCAAGTTCAGCTGCAGTCTCACTATCAATTGAAGGTATAGTAATTGTATCAAAAAATTATGAGAACAAATTCTCATCTTTATGAGATTCAGAAGCATATAGTTCTGAGTAGAACTCATAAAAACAATGGTTGATCTGTAAATGTTCCGTAAATGTATTGCCTAATTTATCTTTTATTTGAATTATAGTGCGATCTGCTGTCTTTTGCCTCAGTTGGTGAGCTAAAACTCTGCCAGTTTTCTCACCGTATTCATATGTTCTATAACGTGTTTTGTTCATCAAGTTCTCAATGCTTTCAGTACTTAAAAGGTTGTATTCTGTTTGAAGTGATAATCTTTGTGTTTTTAGAGCAGGTTATGGTGTAAGGGCCAGGGTAGCGTCTAATTTTAGCATAGTGTTTGTTAATTCCTCAAGTCTGGCTGTTTTTATTTTTCTAATGTGGGAACTATAAGATATTATTTCTCCTCTTAAGTATGCTTTCATTGCTTCCCATATAACTGAGAAAGGCATTTCCGGTGTTTGATTATGTTCGAAAAATATTTTTATCTTAGAAGATATAGAGCTAACAAATGTTTCATCTGAAAGCAACAAAGTATTTAAACGCCAGGGACAATATCTGTCGTATGTAACTGGTATACACATAGTCATTAATAAAGGGGCATGGTCTGAAATAACAATAGCACAATACTCACAATAACTAATCAAAGGGAGAAGATTCTTATCTAGGAAAAAATAGTCTATACGCGAATATGTCTGATGAACAGGTGAGAAAAAAGAATAACTTTTACATCCAGGATTACGAAATCGCCAGACATCAGATATCCCATATGTGTCTAGAAATAATTTAATGGCATCAGCTGACTTGGAGGGATTGGCAGTTTTGACAGAACTACGATCTAAATAAGAAGACATTACACAGTTCATATCTCCTCCTAATATCAAATAATGTGTGTCCAGATTTGGTAATTTGGAGAGGATATTTGTGAAAAAAAGACTATCATCATAGTTTGGTGCATACACATTTGCTAGAATTACTGATATATTACAGAGTTTACCAACTACAATGACAAAACGACCTGCAGGGTCTGCTTCAACCATCGAGACCTCAAATGGGATGTTTTTTTCAATAAGAATTGCTGTGCCTCTAGATTTAGAATTAAAATTAGTGTTATATAACTGACCTACCCAATCACACTTTAATCTAGAATGATCTGTTTTACATAAATGAGTTTCCTGAAGAAAGGCAATCCCGACCTTAAGTTGTTTTAAAGGGGTCATATGATGCGATTTCAAGTTTTCCTTTCTCTTTGGAGTGTTACAAGCTGATTGTGCATAGATAAGATCCCTGAAGTTGCAAAGACTAAAGTCTCAAAACCAAAGAGATATTCTTTATCAAAGTTAAGACTCTGCCACGCCCCCCTAAAACGGCTCGTTCTAACACGCCCCCACATATCTACCTCACTATGTGGACATATTTGCATAATGCTGCCCAAATGTTCACGCAAAGAAAGAAGGCGTGGTTTCAGTAACCACAGTTAGTGTTGATGCAGCCATGTCAGGGAGACGCTGTGTGTTTCTAGGCGAAAGCAAAAGCACTTTATTTGGCCTTCCGAAAGTAGATGCATTTAGGAATCTTTAAGATTACTTGCAACAGAACAGCAATGCATTTTATGGACGACCGTTTCGTGAACCTAGGAGAGGAGGTAATTCTGACTTTGCTATGACAATCTGGCGCAGCTACTTCTGAATCAGCTATTGTTTTGTTACTAGTTTAAGTATTTGCTATTGACTGTTCAAATGCGGAGTTTTGCGCATCGTGTGTGTGTGTGTGTGTGTGTGAGAGAGAGAGAGAGCGAGAGAGAGCGAGAGAGAGCGCGAGAGCGAGAGAGAGAGAGAGACAGGGTCACATCACAGTGGAGTCAGCTGTCTTAACCGTGGCTTGTGTACTGCAAACACATACCAGCTTCATCACAGTGTCTGTCACGCGACTCTGTTCCCCTTTCGGGCTCTGTCTTTACATTTATTTTGAAAGCTGACGCTCGCGATTATGGTAAGGGGCGTTACATTTCCGACGAGTGCTTGCGGTGTTCGGCCAATCACAATGCACTGGGTCAGCTGGCAAATCAGAGCAGACTGCGCTTGTCGGAAGGAGGGACTTTGTAAAAAACGAAGCGTTTGAGAGAGGCGGGGCATAGAGGACCTACAATAATGTACAGTATTTGAAAAATAATGTGGTTTTTGAACATTAAAGCATGTCAACATATTCTGTTACACCAAATACACAAAATAATGATCTTTAAAAAAGCATCATATGACTCCTTTAAATGCAAAAGTACTTTTTTACGCTTAACTGGGTGATTTAAGGACTTGACATTCCAACTGACAAAATTTATCTCGCAGCCTGTGTAACAGTAATCCCTCCTCCAGTTTAACAGAAAAAAAGCCAAGTTAAGTAAAATGTAAAATATAAATTTGGTGCAGTTAAAACCCACCCCCCGTCACTCAACGGAACAGAGTGACACCCTAACCCATTGAAAAGGTATCCACACATTTAAGTGTTTGTTACGGAGTGTAGCAGGTGTAGCAGGCGCTCCTAAACCAAACAAAGATAAAGAGCGTATAACCTTTTTTTCAATATTTGACTTAAAGGCAATCTGATCATCTTACAATTGTGAAAGAAAAAGAGATGAAAAAACAAATTAATATATATATTAAAAAAAACTAAATTTGACTTCCTGTAACGTCATGCCATACACCTTTAAATTTTAAAACAAAGTCATCTACTCACCAATTGTGAAAGACAGAATAAAATAATAATAATTAAATAAATAAATAAATACAAAATAATAATAAAAAATAAGTAAATAAATAAAAATTCTGTCCTACGTAACACACCTTAAGTGTGTATAATCTGTCCTATATGCAGAATTGCCTGTCAAACGTCAAGTATGCGTATTCTGTCCTCAACAACTTTATTGTCTGCTATTCAGCCTTATCCGGGACGATGTTTCTCTTCACAAACGCCATGGCTTCCACCGGGTCGCAAAATTCCTTCTCGTTGCCATTGTAAGTGATCCTAAGTTTCGCTGGATGGAAGATACCGTAGCGCCCTCGGTCTCGACCTCGAAGCAACTTCTTAACATCATTAAATGCGGATCGTGCATGAGCCACGCTGGGAGGATAGTCTGGAAATATGAGAATTGTGGATCTTTTGAATTGAAGGGGTCCGGCCTCCCTAGCTCTGCGGAGAATTTCGACACAGTCCTTGTAATAATGCAATTTGGCCACAATTACCCGAGGTTTAGCACCAGGCTGCCTTGGCTAGAGGTCGCGATGTGGAGCTCGCCCAAAACACAACCTACTCCATGCCTGCTCACTAGCACCACTCAGAAAACATTTATTTTAATAATATTTTACAATATTAATTTTTATTTTATTTTTGATCAAGTACATGAGGCTTTGGTGAGCATAAAAAGCATAAAAAACAGTAGTTTAACAGTAGTTTGAACAGCAGTTTAAGTTGGATAAAAGTATTTGCCAAATGCATAAACATAATGATAAACTGCAGTATCTAGCATAAAATGTAGTTAAACTTTTTAAAGCATTTTAGTACACCCGAAGTTTTCTTCCAGTAACATTACGCTGATGCATATGACCCAAGCATGTTAATACCATCTTCACGAGTTCACGCTTACATATAATTAGCTGAAGTATGGTAATGCATATTTGGCGTGCTGTCCGGGGAAGGGCTCCGAGCTCGGGAATGGCCTGAACCTAGAGTACCCCCACCCGTATAAGTGTAGTATGAACTCGAAGTGAGGAGATGGGGCGGAGGAGGGATGCTGATAAACCGTCAATGGATGGAGGTAAGTCAGCTGTATTTATATCATGGTGTTGAGTGCGCTCCACCTGTGTTAATTAGGCTAAGTATCTGACGCGCTCCTCCCGAACCTTGTTAATAAAACATAATTTCACGAGTTTACGCTTACATATAATTAGCTGAAGTATGGTAATGCATATTTGGCGTGCTGTCCGGGGAAGGGCTCCGAGCTCGGGAATGGCCCGAAACCTAGAGTACCCCCCAAAAAGCAATTGAGCAAAGGACAGCCGCCAGACTGAAGAACCCCCCCGCCCAAAAATAAGCACTGAAAACTGGTGGGGGCTGATGTTTTGAGAAGTCGCCTGGTTGGCAAGCCGGAAGAGCCTACGTACTCCGGTGAGAGCAATTTATGCGTTGGAAGGGTAGGCCCTACCAGCTGTTGGTATTGGACCACGTGGTTTGGGGCGCCCGGTCGGGAGGGCTCGAGCCGATGCTCAACGGGAGCTCACATCGTTGGATGGAGGTACTCGAAGATGGACTGGTATGGTTGGATTGGAGAAGAGGGATTAAAAATGTAGCTGAAATTACCTTTCTTGGCTTGGTCGGTCTCGCTTTGTTTGATTAAGAAATAAATTGTTTCGCTATCGAGTACAGTTAGGTCTGAGACGGTCGGGTTGATTTTTGTTTTTTTTTGGATCGAATTTGGAAGAGATGGTGAGTTCCAAGCATCTAAGAAAACCGAAAAAGGTTAGAATGAACATGGCGTCCAGTGTGCGGGCTGTACTGAGAGGCTGGTAACCTGTGCGGAGGGTGTGGAAACATTTTGTGAGAATGTCTAACGTTAAAAGGTTGTCTAGCTGGGAGGCTCTCGCCGACGTTCGACGGGAGCTCAATACTCACGGCATCGAACGGGTAAGCCTCTCCGAACGTATGACAGAAAGAACACGTATTTACTCAACTGGGAAGGCTCATGCAGCATCTGATGGGAGTTCAATACTCACGGCATCAGATGGGTAAGCTTTACCGGTAGTCTGACGGAAAGGCAAGGCTTGCTCGACCGGGAGGCTCTTGCAGGCAGCTGTAAGTGAATTCAATGCTCAGAACAATTTGAGTTGTCTAAAAGGGTAGATGCTATGAGGATTACTTTGCGTAATTGTTTGATGAATCCAATAAGCTGCTTCTTATAACACATCAGAAAGTCTTGGTGCTGCTTTGCATCTGAAAGTTAAGCGCACGATAAAATAGATTTTCCTGTGCCAACGTACCCCAAATAAGTGCCGTGAATCTGGATG
>NW_015544142.1:48742-49751 GCF_001515605.1 Sinocyclocheilus anshuiensis | reverse complement strand
TACAAGGATTAGATCGCACAGTGACATGTAGAAACAATTGTCGGGCCATTGGTGCCCTTTGTAGGCTTTTGGTATAATGTGTATGTACATTATATTGTTTATAATGCATTATGTTAAGTTTTGTTCAACAGAACCATATGGTTACTTGCTTTTGATACTTTATTTGGACCAATTATGGCCTTTTTTTTTCTCTCTAACAACGAAGTTACGCATTAAAAAAAAAAAATGTATTTGGCAACTTTTAGTATCTTTAAAAAGTTATTAGATGTTAAAGACGTGCATTTTCCTGTATTGAAAAGCTAGCCAAGTGGCAAGTCTGCTAGAGACTTGGAGAGAGGTGCCTAGCAATACTCACGTCACATGTGAATTAGGTTGCTAGTTGCACTTGTTCGATAATAATAGTTTATTTTATGATAAACCTAGTTGTTAGTTTGAGCTTATAATCGTTAATCATGTAGGTACATAGTTGAACTTATTTTCTCGAAACTCAATCTTTTTCATCCGTTTATCTGAGTGAAATGTGTAGTTTAAAATACAGGTAAAAATGCTAGCGAAAATTAATTCAGAAAATCTGAGTAATTTATTTGTGTATTCTACGCAGTTTGCGTCATGGTTACAAAATGACATCAACATCCTTTTGTCACAAGGTCGTTTCACAACTTTTAGCAACAAGACGACCTGTCTTTTAGCGACTTTACCTAAAAATGAATTTGTAACACAGCCTGCGTCGCTGAAGCGGCCTCGCACTAGCGTCTGCTACGAGAGCTGGAGGCCCGGCTGCATACGACGCTGCGGCCGGAAGAGCCTCGGTGAAAGGTTGAGCCGAAGCTGGAAGCGAGTGACGCTTTGCTGCGGTGAGATCTGGGGCGCAGCCCAGCCTCGTTGAAGGCTTGTCGCTGCGACCCAGTGCTTAAGGGGAGCCGGGTCTTGTGCGGGGCGATGGTGGTGTCGAGCGAGGCGAGTTCGGGGCCTTACGAACTTTGCTCGAAATATTGGCCGCTCTGCTGGA
>NW_015544142.1:47539-48628 GCF_001515605.1 Sinocyclocheilus anshuiensis | reverse complement strand
CTTTCCGATTGGAGGAATTGTAGGCTCAGCCAAAAGATAAGAAGATGTCAGGGGAAAAATGGAAGTGATGCCGATAGAGGCGAGGTTAAGCCTCGGCGTCGTGGAGAGCGTGTGGCTGATCGAGGGAGCAGTGGCCGCGATGAAGCCTGGAGCTCGGCGGCGGTGTCTGGCGGAGAACGAGCGATCCTGGGGCCGGCAGTTTGCCCGGAGAACCGAAAAATCCCCAGTATAGGTCTCGTCGTTTAGATGGGAGAAGCTGAGTCTGAGATATAATGGCAAAAGGTGCAAACCGAATGCTGATAAACCGTCAATGGATAGAGGTAAGTCAGCTGTATTTATATCATGGTGTTGATTAACTTGAGTGTGCTCCACCTGTGTTAATTAGGCTAAGTATCTGACGCGCTCCTCCCGAACCTTGTTAATAAAACATAATTTAATAAAAAAAAATTCTACAATATTGTTTGTTGAAGCAGTCAAGTCCTTCTAAATGAAAGAGATCAGGCCGCGTAAGGCCTCGCTAAACTGAATCTTTATCTGATGCTACAATCTGTTCTCTGAACATCTGGCTACAACACACACAGAGGAAACTAAATCAATATACAGTCATAGTCCTCTGCCCACCCCCTCAGCTCCATCACGGCCAGCGTTAAGCCATGCTAATGCTCTGGTCTTTACACACGGCTGGTGCCAGAGCTAAGCTCAGTTTACTGCTCGATCACTCGCTCTCTAAGTGCATGTGATGAGGGCTCCCTGCTGAGAGGCTCCGCTGCCACATCGGAAGGCGCCACAGACTGCAGAGTCCAAGATGCACAGACAGCGCTTATGACACACGTGTACGCTAATATAAACACATGCAAAGACAGATGATAAGAATCCACACATGCACCATTATGTCCACAAACATACACTCCAGTTTAGGCCAGGGGTTCCCAAACTTTTTTTGTCAGCCAAATCCCTTAGACAGAAAATATTTACTTGAAGTACCCCCTGTGAATTTAAGTTAAAATTTAAATGATTTAACAACACATTTGCATGTTCATGGTTCTCTGACGTTGGTTAATGGTCACATGGCATACAAATAATTATATA
>NW_015544142.1:41610-45564 GCF_001515605.1 Sinocyclocheilus anshuiensis | reverse complement strand
TATATAAATATATAATTACTATATATAAAAGGATAGTTCTAAATTATGTTGTGCTTTCAGTTTAATACCAATATATTTTGCAGTCCCATTTTAATATTGCATTAGATTTTATTCATTATTAGCTTTTTATAAACTCAACTCCCCCCCTTTCTGATTAAGGTCCATTTTCTGATTAAGTCTTCATTCTGAAACATGCTCTATACAGTTACTCCTGAATACGTATTCAGCATATTCTAAACAATCTAAGACTTGCATATTTAATTCCCACTATACTGTAGTAACTCAAAATTATAATTAACATGAATATGTCAGCCGTCTTATTCAGATTTCTGGAAACCAAAATATTGATTTAATCAGGTTATAGCAATCAACGCATTTTCATTAATCAGAATATGACCTTGTAAATGCAGTCATTGATGATAACAGTCTTTTATTGAGCAGAATTTTATGTAAAATGTTTATCCCGACTGCCCTGATCTGATTAAGCCAAAATGAAGAATAATGTTGTGCAATGTATGCCTTATTCATAATATCTATGGTCAATTGATTAATTGCGCTCCAGTTTGCTGTTGTCAAAGACATAAATGAAAATTAATGAGCTGACTAAAATATTGTGCAGAATGACTAAAAATAAATTAAAATAAATAGCTAGAAACAGCATACCCTTGACAGGAAAAGATTACTGTTATGTATTGTACAATATGTTATGTTTGTATTTTTTGTTATTATTGTTTATGTAGGTGGTGTTGCAGAAGGGAACTTTTCCCAATTTGTGTAATTCAAAGTGAATTACATCATCTGCGATTCCCAATAAAAACCTAGATGGCAGATATGGTATCTCTGTTTCCATTACTCGTATTACTCATATTCTCTCATGCCTTTTCATCTAGTGATTAGTTAGTTAGTTAGTTATGTAGCAATTTATGCTTGGTTTATGGGTTGCTACCTGTTCATTGCTGTGTAATATGTTTTTGAATGAGAGAATATTTGTTTGTAATTTCTTGTAGTGGATTGTGTTGGTTAATTACTTGTGTTGATTGTTTATTATTTTTTTGGTCACACTTTACTTTGGGCACCAATTATCATTATTAACTATGACCTTTGCCTCGATAATCTCCTACTTTGCTGCTTATTAATAGTTAGTTAAGTTTAAGTTAAGTTTAGGTATGGGGTAGGATTAAGGGATCTAAAATGTGGTAAGCAAGGTATTAATATGTGCTTTATAAATGCTAATAAACAGCCAGTATGCTAGGAATATGCATGCTGATAAGCAATAAGTTAATAGTGGGAATTGGTCCCTAAACTGATGTGTTACCTATTTTTCTAGTATAAAGTTATGGAACTTTTCTCAAATTATTTCAAATGTCCATGTTTTTATGTATGTTTTGGTCTTAATATGCTGACTACCACAAGTTATACAGAATAAAGATGAAACCAGCATGTGCATGAGCACTAATCTGAATATTGGAAGGCTGGGTTATGAAAACCATGTCATTGTGTTGACAGATACATAATTGGAAAATCAGCTAATTCTGTTTCATTTCCAAAAGTTTACAGGGCCAAAAGTGTCCATAGCTGAAGAAATATCTATGAATATAAAAGTGATTCTTCATGATTCACTGTAAATATCTCCCACTGGCTCACGTCATTACACTCTGACTACAGTAAGTGGTCTGATCTGACAGGACTCATCTTGAAGTCTCCTCTGTGCTGGATAAATGGAAACACACTCAAAGTTCAGTCAACATGAACGCACACTCCATGTGCCTGTGAATAAAACCACAAAATACTGCTAGTGTGATTCAAAGATGAGCACTGGGGAAAGGCTTTTGTGTGTATTCATGAGTGATAGGGTGTGTTTGGCTTGGGAATTGTATGAGCGGAGCATTTGATTAACATTGCAGATGTGTTTAATTTTAGTTTTAGATATAACAAGACATGAAGGATCTCTTTGCTGACCACATCAGATCTCAATAATCAGTACGGCCAGCTGACCTGGGCTAAGTCTGATTATACAAGCTCCTATGTGCGCGTGTATCCGAGGGCAGGTCTCATAACACAGCCGATCCTCCAATAAATGTCCAGCAGACCATCTGTTACATGTGTGAAGTGTCAGCAGTGATTCTGATGATGAGCTACAGTTCAGTATATACTCAAAGCTTTATAGCAACACCCAGTTTCATATTTTGCAAATGATTCATAAAGTCGTAACTGACGATAACAGCTAATACTTAGTTTCCTTGCGGGAAAAACAGATACGGCTGGCCAGGGTGTATTTTATTTTATTTTTTTCTGTCAAATGCAGATCATCTGTGAATGTGTTTGAGTCTTGTCTTGCTTCCAGTGTGTGGACTCCTGTGACTGGTATAAGCAGGGGCTGATGGGAAGGTTAAACAAACAGGCGAGTCAGCTTTGACTGAGGTTGAGTTATGATTCTGTTATGTGTTGCTTCATTAAGTTGTTTGTCATAACAGGCCGGCGATGCGTCTTTTTCATTATTTACTGTACCTGCAGTTCAGCTTGACCAAGCCCACTACTCTATACATTTATACATTATCAGTGGAAACATGCCTCCATTCCACGCAAATTTGGTTTGTTATGGAATCATTATTATCACAGAATTGTTATAGAATCAAAACACTGCTCTTGTACACTACTGCTGACACTGTAAGCATCTCATACTGTATTGCACTACTGTTAATGTGATCTTCTGCGCTTTACTGTTAACATTTTCTACATCCTCATTATATTTGCACTACCTCAGCATCTGACTCAGACACACAGTGTCTAGAAACTTTGATTTTGCACAAATATCATTTTTGCACTGCATTGACATCTGTGTTGGTTTACTACACATCTTATCCCTGTAAAGCCTAACATATGAAATCATATTCAGAAAAATCTTCTTTTTTTTTCCTTTGAACCTTTACACAAAATATTTTGCAAATATTTTAAAAGTTTACATGTGTTTATTGTTAAAGGTATAGTTCACCAAAAAATAACATTACCCCCTGATTTACTCACCCTCTAGCCATCCTAGGAGTATATGACTTTCTTCTTTCAGATGAATACAATCGGAGTTACATTAAAAAATGTCCTGGCTCTTCCGAGCTTTATAATGGCAGTAAATAGGGGTTGAGATTTTGAAGCAAAATACACTACGCTCCTTATGACTAGTAAGCCAATTCTCAAATAACTGCTATGATGGCTTTTGTTCTACCCGCTTAAATGATAGAAGTACTTGCACTGTCCAATCTATAAAGACTGTGTCTGTTCCCCGAATAGTGATGTCAAAATATAAATTTAATGCAGGATCTAGAAAAAATCTTATTGTGATTAAACCAGAAAAATTTTAAATAAATGAACAAAAACTATTTTTAAAGTTTGGGCTCATAAACATTAGATCACTCACACCCAAAGCAGTTATTGTAAATGAAATGATCACAGATAATAGTTTTGATGTACTCAGGGCCATATACAGATTTCCTAAAATAATTTGCAGATTTCCTCTCAGACCTATTGGTTACTGTTGATAAAGCGCAAATTGTTGGAGATTTTAACATTCAGGTTGATAATACAAATGATGCATAAGGACTTGCATTTACTGACCTAATAAACTCTTTTGGAGTCAAGATAAACATCACCGGGCCCACTCATTGTTTTAATCGTACGCTACATTTTAATTATATCGCATGGAATTGATCTTACTGATATAGATATCGTAGCTCAAAGTGATGATGTTACTGACCATTTCCTCGTATCATGCATGCTGCGTATTATTGATATTAACTATATGGCTCCGCGTTATAGTCCGGGCAGAACTATTGTTCCAGCCACCAAAGACAGATTCACAAATAACCTGCCTGATTTATCTCAACTGCTCTGTGTACCCATAAATACACATGAACTAGACTAAATAACTAGCAACATGGGCACTATCTTCTCTAATACATT
>NW_015544142.1:39717-41473 GCF_001515605.1 Sinocyclocheilus anshuiensis | reverse complement strand
CTATGAAGAATTTCAGTCAGGTTTCAGGCCCCACCATAGCACAGAAACTGCACTTGTTAAAATTACAAATGACTTGATTCTTGCATCAGACCAAGGCTGCATCTCATTGGTAGTTTTACTTGATCTTAGTGCTGCGTTCGACACTATAGATCAATGGTCGGCAACAGGCGGCCCGCGGCCCAAAACTGGCCCGCCAGCAATAACATCTGGCCCGTGCCTGCAGTCATAGTGGCTGATTCTGAAATAGATCTGTCATGACAGCAACAGTTACTCACAATCAGATTATGTAAGCAGAGCCGAGTGGGAGCGGAGCGGTGTGATTTTAACTGGAGTGAGGAGTGGATTTTTTAAAAGTCGGAGCGTCGTGGTTTTCACTCGCTCCAGGAGCACTCCACCGCTCCATCACGAGTACAATTCATGCCAGCGGCCCATAATATAACTGCATATTTAGCAAGAATTCACATGTTAAATATTTAGATAGCTTGATAGAGAAGGATCACTCAAATCAGAAAGAATGTAAAGGCTATGATGACGCAATGGACATGAGCGGGAAGTTATAGTTCTCAAGGAATTTGTTTGTTCCTTCTATACTGAATATTTTCAGCTGAAAGCATGATTTAAACAAGTACTACAAGACTTATTCACACGAAATCGCTCTCTCAATAATGCATTCAAACAAATGTAATTTTACAGTGCTACTTCATCTGTATCCAATTTCGAATGAGCAGAAATCTGTAAGAAATGCATCGATCCGTAGGTAAAATAACTGACGAAAACTTACTGTTATTTTCATCACAAACTAAATTTGCACTGCAAAAAGCAGCAATTATACCTTTTAATCCTGACAACCATGTTATTAGCTTGTCATGTGGTAGGAAAAATTTTGCACACTAGTGTTCCAATAAGCCACTTTGAATCTCTCCTGTTATTTTATTTATTTTATTTTTTAATATACGTTATGAACAGAACTGTGATATTTCAAACAAACAAATACATTAGATGCTGAGCGAAGGCGGAGCACAGGCAATTCTAGTTGCATTTTTCATCAATTTATTTCTTAAATTATCCTTTGACTATGTTCTGGCCCACCATCTAGTGGCAAATTTTTTTATTTTGGCCCGATGCCAAACTTACTTGCCGACCCCTGCTATAGATCATGACATAAATAAATTGATTACAAAACTATAGAGGTATTCAAGGGAAGGCTTTAAGATGGTTTAGATCCTACCTGTCCGATCGCTACCACTTTGTTCATTTAAATGGGGAGTCATCTCAATTATCACTAGGGCTGTCAAAAAAATATTCGAATTTCAAATAAAAATCCACATTTGAATGCAAAAACGTTGCATTCGAATTTTAAGTGTGCGTTAAGGAGGCAGCCTTATCAGTGGCGCATGAGATGCGATGACGATGTAAGTGTCATTGCATTTTAATGTTTTGTTAGTCTATCCAGTTGAAGCCACTGAACATCAATGCAAAGAAGATCTTGTTTATGTCAAAACTGAAACCAAGCCGTTCACACAGAGCGCATATTTTGCACATTTTCTAGAGGGACATCTATCACCGTTGCACTTGCGTCTCGCACAAGAGAACTGCATGTTTAGAAAGCTATGTAAAAATTCATGCAAATTCAACTTTGAAAAAAAAATATCTCGAGACTTAATGGCGGTTCCCCCCCATCCCACTGCAATTCGTGTTTTTAAATGAAAAATGTACTCTGTGTGATTGGCTTTCGGCCCTTTGTATTAAACTATGC
>NW_015544142.1:34658-39152 GCF_001515605.1 Sinocyclocheilus anshuiensis | reverse complement strand
TGTATCATGAAAAGCGCTATACAAATAAACTTGAATTGAATTGAAAAATAAAGTGCATCCATCCATCATAAAAAGTGCATAAAGGCCTTCTGAAGCGAAGGGATGCGTTTGTGCAAGAACAATATCCATATTTAAAACTTTATAAACCGTAATCTCTAGCTTCCGCTAACTGTCATACACACACTCAGAGTGGCATTCCAGCGGATGCTGTAGGACGTAAGCTCTGGTGAGAAGTGACGAACGTGGAAGCGCAGAGGAGAGAGCAAAACAAAGCACCGGTCATGAATTAGAAGTACAAAACAAGGATTTGTAAAGAAAAATGTCAGAGGATTTCTATATAAGCCAAGAGGAGACTGGTTTTCCTTTGCTGTAAACAAAACTTGGTTCTCATGAGACTAGCATTTTCTCACTGGAGCTTTTACTATGCCTATGTCCTATGTCATCCGCTGGAACGCAACTCTCTCGTGAACACATGTATGACAGTTAGCGGAAGCTAGAGATTGCGATTTATACAATTTTAAATATGGATATTTTTCTTACACAAACACATCACTTCACTTCAGAAGGCCTTTATTAACCCCTGGAGCCGAAGCACTTTCAGCCTGGTCTCATTGTTTATACATAGACATTAGTATGTAACATTTCTAAGCACAAAACAGATTTTTTGTACGCATTACGATGATTCAAAAATAAAATTGCTACGTATTTACAGCTGAAAATCAGAAAATGTTTACAAATCTTTTATATCATTAAGATGTTTGTATCAATGCATTTTTATCAGCGATTTAGATTTTTAGACCCCTTAACCTACCCCCAAACTTAAAGCTACCCATTTTATAGCCACAATAAAAAATATATAAAATCTAATTGAATCAAATAAATGTAACCTTAAATATATTAAAATGTAGAAATGTGGAGGGAAAAAACTTTGTTTTGATTGGTCAATTGCAGATAAGCATCTACATATTTCTGAATATTGACGAATGCCAAGAGTAATTCTCACTCATTCAGGAGATTGACGTGTGCATAGCTGTTCTCACGTTTCTCTGTGTTCTCTGAAAGTAAGCTAAACTCAAATCAATATTTCAACGAAACTGATTTTTCGTTAAACAATCGGTCATTATTGCAAAATAAACCCCAGAAAGGTGATCAGCACCCGCAATTATAACAGACTAGATTCATCTGCAAACAATTTACACTGTTTCTTCTCAACAGCTCCAGTGCATGTGCTCACCAGTTTATAATTTTTATGACTAAATAGAGACTTGAGCAGTGACAAGCAAATAGACAAGAAAACCCCAAGCAAACAGTGATTCATGTAGCTCCTGTGAGTGTTTATGAAGCATGTCTGTGAGAGCCCGCCAGTCATTGTCCACAATCAAACCAACAAACTCACCACTCATTCATCTGTGCAAGAATGTGCTTGGGGACATGTACTGTATGCTAAATAATCACTATGGAATTATAGGATTGATATGGCATTTATGTGGACAGGGTGCAAATTATGTGGTTTGATCCCCCTATTTAAGGCTTGAACCTCCTAAATGGAAATCAAAACAAAAAGTTGGAAGGGTTCAGGTTTCAGGTTTTTAGGATCTTTGGACAATAATACATTTTTGGTTTTGCCACTTAATGTCCAAAGTAAAATCTGTGTCCTGAAGCAAAACCAGTTGAGAACCACTGAACTAACATACAAAGACATTGACGAACAGTGTTGACTTGTGTGAATTTGAATGTTATGCATAAAATCTGTGGGCGTCACTGTCCCATTTCCTATGTGTCGAAAAGGCTTAGTTTGACTAAAGGGTCTGGAAGCACATGAGAGTAAAAGCATGTGTGTTTGTGATCTGTCCGACAACTCAAACTTTGGCAAGTCTACTTTGGCAGGCAGAGCAGAGAGAGCGGGGCATGCTGAGAAACATGTCGGTGCTGTTTTTGATTGGCCATGGAAAGATTGTGCTCATTGATTGAACCAAAGTTTTGATGATTCAGTTGATGTAAGTGAATTGAGGACTAATTCACAGCACGTTTCTGAGCAAAGAATGACTAGTCACTGCATTTGCATAAAGTGTCATGGAACCACCAATTTCAGTACAAACTTATTCTCACCAGAAACACAACAAACTGTAGGCCCATCTATATGTTATTTACCCCTAAATGGTACATATTAGTACCTAAAGTTTACATATTAGTATCTTTTGAAAGGGTACTGTCCCAGTGACAGCTTTATACCTTTTTCTGAGAGTGTATGACACATTGCCGACTTTATATATCAGACTGAATTAAAGGCAATATCAATAATTATCTTTGATTTTAGCTCTTACAACTGTTTATGCAACTCTATAATGCATCACATTATTTTCTTGTTGTGGATCTTGTTCACAGCAGCACTGAAAACTACTTATCTAATGTTATAAAAATAAAAAAGTAATTTGAAAAATTTGAAGTGAACTAAAATATATTTTTCACCTAGCAGATCTATACAGGTGGAGCTGGGGAAGGTGGAGGGTTTCTGAAGCAAGCTGCAAATGCTACGGCAAGCATTAGTCATATTTGAATGTTGAGCAGCGAGCTCATTGGCTACCGATACGGGAGAGAACCAATCAGCTGTGCCATGTGATAATGATGTCGTTAGGTCAGATTGAGTTAGACCTATCGGACTGCGCCATCTAGAGTTTCATGCCAGAACTCTGTATATGTACAAGACTCTGAAACTACCTCATTAAATACGAAAATACCACTAGATAACACTAGCAATAACACTAGATGACCCTGAGAAATGTAATGTTGCTATTTAATGATATGATGTAACATACCAACACAAAAATGCTAAAAAAAAAAAAAATGGAATAAACCATAAAAAAAAGAAGAAAAAGAAAAAGTCATAGTGAACACTAATGAAAATTCAATTAAATAATTGCATTTTCAAAAATATAATAGCCTGCACATCAAACAAACAAAAATGTATCTTTATTTTACCCAAGGCAATCAATAGTGAATCAAACTAACTACTGTAACCTCAGGTGAGTGGAGCCTCCTTCCAAAAAATACATAAATGCTAAAATTACAAATAGTGGACAGTGGATGTATGCACATATGCACGTTAACTAAAAAAGGGGGATTCATGACCTTTTAAAGGAACAATATGTGAACATTTTATCTACGTATTTGTGTCAATAAGTGACTGTCTGATGTAATCAGTATGGATTTATTGCTGATTGCTAGCTTTGATTATCTGCTGCTTTAGTGTCCGCCCTTACACACACACACACCCACACACTTTCAGAAACTCATACCACATGCCGTCACAGATGACATTTCTCCATGTTTTCCTGCACTAAAGGTCAAGACAGGGTCGGTCCAGCTCCAGGAAACAAGGTATGGAGGGACCCAGCGGGGCTGCTGAGCTCCTGCTGTCTGTATGGGCTGAGGGGGTCAAAGGTCGCAGGAGACACAACAGGAGAGCATTCAGTCCTGACTCAAAGCTACAAAGAGCCTCTCGTAGCTCAGTCAGAAAGACAGGTCCTCCATCCGTCAACACTTCACTCACAATTTCTCATACGTCAACATGGTAGCAAGCTAACTCTGTGGACTTCACCTATCTTCTTTTTGAGGTGACAAAGCTAATTGACATTAGCTGCTTCCAGTAATGTTCAAAGTAAGAGTCAGGTTTTCCTCTTCTCTTTTGTTATTTGTTTCTGAATTCAGAGGTGGCAAAGGGCTCCAGAGCCTCTGACCCAGCTAACAATATTCGGTCTCCTCATCCAGCACGGAGCGAGCTCGAAAAGAAACATTCCCTCTCTAATCCCCAAACACTTCCCTAAACGTTTCACCAGCATTGTGTGCAGGTTCTGTGTGCACTGCTCAGCAGAGGTCCAGCTCTTTAATGGGATTGGCTGGCGGGAAGCTTTAATGTATAGCCTCTGCTAAAGCTATCCGTGTGAGTACTGGTGCGTTCTGGGCCCACTAAGCAGATAAGTGTAAATATGAAGGCAACATAAGAAAACCAAACTCTAGCTTAAATATCCCTAAATATAATATCCTGGTTTCAGTTTAGGGTGATCAGATGTCCTGATTTACCCTGACGAAAAGTGACTGAAAGCTGTAAATATGGCAGTAAATCTATATGTTAACCCTGTAAAGCCTAACATATGAAATAATAGTCTATTAATAAAAATCTATTTAAAGGGGTCATATGATGCAATTTCAAATTTTCCTTTCTCTTTGGAGTGTTAGAAGCTGTTCGTGCATAGATAAGATCCCTAAAGTTGCAAAGACTAAAGTCTCAAACCCAAAGAGATATTCTTTATAAAAGTTAAGACTTGTCCACGCTCTCCTAAAACGCCTCATTTAAACACGCCCCCACATGTCTACGTCACTGTGTGGGAAGATTTGCATAATACCGCCCAAATGTTCACACAAAGAAAGAAGGCGTAACTTTTATTCTCGCTGTAGTATTGTTGTTGCCGCCACCGCCATGTCGTGGAGACGCTG
>NW_015544142.1:0-34621 GCF_001515605.1 Sinocyclocheilus anshuiensis | reverse complement strand
TGATCCGTGCTGGTCGCTGAGGAAATACATCAACTTTGCGCTGTGGATCACTGGATCGGCTTTCACCGCGGACAAAGCGGAGTCCAGCCCGGGGTCGTCACATGTGGTTGCTGCAAGCCCGCCGGCCGCGCCATTCTCAAGCCTGCCGGCCATTCCTCACTCAAGCCCACCGTGTGTGACGCTGTGTGTTTTGTTGCGAAATTGAAACTACTTTGTTTGGCCTTCCAAAAGAGGACACGACTAGAAATCAGTGGTTAAGTTGTATTTACAACACTGTTCCAGAACAGTTCAACCCAAATATTCAGATGTGAGCAGTGCATTTTATGGAGGACTGTTTCCTGAAACTGCAGAGTAGCCTACAATGCTGTGCACAAAGGCTGTTTCTATAAAGTGGGGCAGTTCCAACTTTGCAAGGACAGTCTGGTGCTTCTGACTCGCAGATTGTAAGTAAGTTTTTTATATTTAAAGAATGTGCCACTGACGATTCAAACGCGAGTTTTGAGCAGTGTAGAGTAGCGCTTGTTGTTTGTCGTTTCTCCGATCACAAATGCAGACATGGTTTTATGTTTACGCGGTGCGATGCAACAAATGCCTCGTTTGTAATGGGTTTTATTGGTGTTGTCTCATCGTGCCGGGACACGGCATCACAGTATGGTAAGGGGCGTAACATTTCCATCACACGCTTGAGGTATTCAGCCAATCACAATGCACTGGATAGCTGGCCAATCAGCGTACGCCTCGCTTTTCAGAACGATGAGCTTTGTAAAAATCGACGCGTTTCAGAAAGGCGGGGCATAGAGGATCAACAATTATGTACATTATGTGGAAAATAATGTGTTTTTTGAACAAATGAGGGACTCATATGCAACTATTACAAAAAGTTCAAACGCTCACTGATGCTCCAGAATGAAAAATGGTGCATTAAGTGCCTGGAGGTGAAAACTTTTGAACAGAATTAAAATATGTGCATTTTTCATATTTTGCCTAAATATATATATATATTTTTTTTTTATTTAGTACTGCCCTTCAGAATCTACAGAAGATACTTAGATATTTCCCAGAAGACAAAATAAGTTAAATTTACCCTGATCTTCAAATTCAAAAAGTTTTCACCACCAGGCTCTGAATACATCGTGTTTCCTTCTGGAGCATCAGTGACCATTTGAAATTTTTGTAATAATTGTATTTAAGTATCTCAGTTTTGTCCTCAGTGTGAAAAGATGGGTCTCAAAATCACAGTCATTGTTGGAAAGGGTTCAAATACACAAAAGATGCTGGGAAACCAAAGAATTTGTGGGACCTGAAGGATTTTTCTGAAGAACAGCGGGCAGTTTAACTGTTCAGGACAAACAAGGGACTCTCAAATGTACTCAACTATTATTTTCTCCTGTGGACTATACAGTATGTAAACGTCTTTTATGTGAAAGGTCAGTACTAAATAAAAAATAACATGAATTTTGTATGATCCCTCTGATTTTGGCAAAATAATTAACATTTTGCAGACATTGCAAAGTGCATGCAACATTCTGGCCATAACTGTATATTTTCCCTGTCTGCTGCCTTTGTCATCACAGGTCACCAGCGAAGAGTATTGAAGGGAACTATGAACATTCTTGTCATGATGTAATAATTCCTGTGGTTCCAAAGTGATTAGTCACATGGTGTTTATGGCTCAGTTGAAACTTCCATTCCCTGAATGCCCATACAGACACAAAGCTAACAGACATGGACTATAAAACTTTTGATTATATTAGTAATCTTTTTAATAAGATTTTGATTATAATAGTGTCTTGAACTGCAGTGCCACACTAATTCACTCGTCCTCTGCTCTGCACCTGATCACGATGTCTATGCTGCATAGTCCAGTGTCAGTGCACTTAGCATGTGGCCCTGCTGGCCCTGTTTTCCACTTCAAAGCTCACAGGCATGTGAATGCTCAGAGACAGAGCACTTTTCTCCTGCTTAACTTCTGTGGGGAAACTTAATCTCTCATGAGGGGGGTCTGTCCTTACCCTCTTCTACCTCCCTGAGAGGCAGAATGCTAAACAGCAAAACACCACTGCCCTCTACCCAACATGCTTTAAAGAGCCCCACAGGTGCACTTTCCACCATGATGACATAAAAGCTATTTCTCTTCTGTAAATCAGAGATTTCATCTTGAATAGTCGCGACCATGATGAGCAACAAGACATGTAGTCAATTAAGTGTTTTTATTTCTGCAGTGTCACACACAGTAGCCCCGCCCACTGTGAAATCTCATTGGTCCAAAATCCCACTTCTCATAACTGCATTAAAAATCTCATGAAATCGCGTTATGCAATTAAGGCCACATTTACATTACATGGTTCAAGTGACCTGATTCTGATTTTTTTTTCCCTCCCATGTGACACAGATTGGATATGACCCATGAATCTGTAAGCAGGAAAAAAAGCGCATGGTTTCCGATATTCTCAGATCTGTTTCAGGCCTTATTCATATGTGAAAATTACATCTGATATTAATCATATACGTGTATTTGATTCTGCCATGTAAGAGGACAGATTGGATTTTCCCTGTCAATGCAAGTTGTACGTCATTGAAAAACGGATGGTGGCGAATAATGTCAACTCAGGTGGACGCTTTTCCAGGTCAGTACGCAATTCCTGCAGAATTGGGCTACTTTTAACTGTTGCTATGTTTTTTTTTTTCAGTCCATGGGTAAAAACAATCTCTCCCTCCCGCTATTTTAGCATACAAGTAGCTGGTTCGCCCTTCTTCACAGGGCAGCTCTGTGGATACTCGCACTGGACACATACAATTAAGCTTCTGCTGGTTGGGCTCCCAGAAGGGAGGAGGACAGAAGGCCTGGAGTACAACAGGCCGTGGTGCAGAAGAGGGGACCTTAGGGACATACCCCGCTCGAGGGTAGAGAAATGCTTTGGCCAGACTGGGCGCAAAGTCAAGATAGGAAGGGGCCACTGAGAGGGCCTGCAGATCCCCAACTCTCTTGAGAGAAGATATCGCCAGAAGGAAGGTAGTCTTTATAGTGAGATGGCGATCAGAAATCTCCTCAATAGGCTCGAAGGGAGGCTTACAGAGAGCTTCTAGCACCACAGCCAGGTCCCACGGGGGGACGCGATATCGTACCGAAGGCCTCAGCCTCAGCGCACCGCGGAGGAAACGTGTAACTAGGGGGTGTCTGCCCACTGACTGGCCACCGAGAGGGGCGTGGTAGGCCGCAATAGCCGCCACGTAGACCTTAAGGGTCGATTGGGTCAACCCTATGGAGAAACGGGCCTGCAGGAATTCCAGAACTGTACCAACTGGGCAGTTAGCAGGCTCAAGCTGGCATTCTCTGCACCAAGAAGTGAAAAGCTTCCACTTCAAGGCATACAGTTTCCTCGTTGAGGCAGCTCTTGATTGTAAGATGGTCTCAACAACCTCGGTTGAGAGACCAGAAGCTACGAGTTGTGCCCCCTCAGGGGCCACACCCATAACTTCCACGGCTCCGGGCGGGGGTGAAAGATCGTACCCTCTGCCTGTGAGAGGAGGTCCCTCCTGACGGGAATCTCCCATGGAGAGCCGTCGAGAAGTGAAATCAGGTCCGAGAACCATACTCAGCCCGGCCAGAATGGGGCTACTAGAAGCAGTCGGACCCCGTCCCGGCGCACTCTCTCCAGAACTCCCGGAAGCAGAGCGATCGGGGGAAAGGCGTACAGACGCAGTTGATGTGACAAGTGAGATGACGACCACTCCACAGACCGCGGGCCAAGCGGCCACTCATGACCGCTCCCCAACAAGTGAGGAACGCATCTGTCGCTAGCGTTAAGCGGCGACAAGGAGCTCCCAGCACCGGGCCCTGAGACAAGAACCAAGGTTTCCTCCACATGTCTAAGGCATGTAGGCAACGCTGCGTGACCTTGAGCATGCGAAGCGGGTTTCCTCTCATGGAGAACCCCTTGGTCTTGAGCCACCAATGTAGGGGTCTCATGTATAGCAGGCCAAAAGGTATCATGTTGGACGCAGCTGCCATCAGACCCAGCAGTCGCTGAAACTGCTTGGCAGTGAGTGACAGGCCTTCTTTCACTCTCGCAACTGCAGTGAGGATCAACTCGATCCGAGCAGGGGACAAACGTGCCTGCATCATGCTCGAATCCCACACCACGCCCAGATAAGTGGTCCTCTGTAATGGAGAAAGCACACTTTTCTTGGCGTTTAGTCTTAACCCCAGCTCTTTCATGTGGGCGAGAACGACATCTTGATGCCGAACCGCCACCTGCTCCGATTGAGCTAGTATCAACCAATCGTCGATATAATTCAGTATGCCCTGGAGTCGCAGCGGAGCCAGAGCAGCATCCACACACTTCGTGAAAGTGCGGGGTGAGAGTGCAAGGCCGAAAGGAAGAACCCAGTATTGCTGAACTTCAGTCGCATGACTGAGTGGTTCAACTGACGCAGATCTAAAATGGGACGCAACCCTCCATCCTTCTTCGGAAATATGAAGTACCGGCTTTAGAACCCGGACTCTCTTTCGTGAGGAGGGACCACCTCAATGGCCTCCTTCCTCAAGAGAATGTCTACTTCTTGTTCCATTACCAGAGCCTGCTCGGGACCCGGCGTTACGTAATTTAATTACAAAATAAACGTAACTGTAATCAGTTACAGTTACTAAGAAAAAATGTGTAATTAACCTGTTAACCCGCACCTGGAAGCCGGCGCACTGAACGCTGTTTGTTTGCACGTGTCAATGTTTACGAATAGATTAAATGAAAAGAGACATAATTAATCTTGACAAACTATATATCATTCTAAAGGTCTAAGCCTCAAGCATCGATGATAGATCGCTGTTTTTCAATGGAAAGCTTATAAAGAATGTATTTGCTAAATTTGTGTAAGGAGTACACATCAAAACATGCATAATCAAAACATAGTACGTACCAGATTCATCATAATAACGAGTCATAAAGGCATCCACAGCTGTAAATCCCGATTTAGTTAGAAAGGTAATGGTCCACTGAACAACATCCCATAGAGAACTTTTAGTCCAACGAAGCAATAACATTGTAATATGGATGGTAATTTCTTTGTTTACATCCTAAAAAAAAGTCAAAGATACGCGGAATATTGTTTATTTGAATTCTGGCGCTCTCTAGTGATGGCTCTTCAGGCACGCTGTGACGCACCAACGATGTCTAAGATTCTGTCTATTGTTTTATAATTGAAAAACTATGCAGTGGTATGTTTAATCACTAAAATATTTTGTAGAACCCTTCAATACATTTTGTAAATATTTTTCCTCAAACGGGGTGGGGGGTAATAGACATAGTCTCAGAAAATCTAATTTCTCATGGTATCTCATTCAGATTTGAAATAGAACCTCATGAGACATGTGACTTTCAACCCATTACTTTTCTGGATTGCTCCAGGACTGATTTCATGTATTTTTATATGAAATAAAAAACAATTCAGTGCGGTACAATTGTTTCAAGGAACTTCAGTGTCTATAACTTTTTATCCTTTTGAGCATTATCAACTCTGGATGATTGATAGTAAAGCCCAAAGGGTCTTCGTTCCAAAGACAAAATTGAGTGTGTAGCACACTGTTGTCAGGAACTGTTACCATTTTAAGTTAGGTAGGTCATTTTCAGCTGTGAGTCCCAAAATGGGGGGTGCAGGTTAACAGGTTAAATTACAGTTACTTATGAAAATGTTAACGATTACAAAGGGGGTTACATTTGAATATTTACACACATCCACATACAGATTTAATTGATTTCTTTCCCAAATTGCTCTGACTACTCTAAAATATGAGACATACGGCCCTATAATTTCCGCGATGCGGAAAACATGGACTGGTTGGAACTCCTATAATGCGGAATGTCACGGAATATGCAACATTGGGATGAATAAATCAAAAGTAGGTCAGTACACTTGAATCAAAACGCGATATGGACTAGGGTCTGTAAATATTCAGCAGCAAAAAGACAATATATGAATCCTGCATGTTCTGCGTGTCTCTGTGGAAATCAGGTGCGGACTGGTCATCAGGAGAACCGGGGCAATTCCCGGTGGGCTGGCAGCTGATTTTGCCCACTTTTTTAATATTATTGTTATTATGTAATTGCCCGCCGAATGTACTAAAGCGATTGTTTCCGAATTCGACATTCGATAATACCTCTGGATACTGTTCGCTGATCGTAGACCCACGCTAGCCCAAGGAATATTCTTTGTCTTGCCTGTGCCATACCTGTTTGCTGTTGTTCGACCCTGCCTGTTTTTTTGACCACTTCTCTTGTGAATAAAAGCTTGCACATGGATCCGCACGCCTCTCGTCTCGTCAGCCCCGTTACAGTATAAGCGCACAGGTGGAGCAGAGAAGCAAAATTACTGTTCAGGATTTCAAGTGCAGGTCAGTTTCTTCTGTAAATATGCTATTGTAACTGTACTTGTAAATGTAACCCCCTTTGTAATCGGCGAGTCTAACGATGGCGACGACGGTGATGGCTGTCTCCGTGGCGTGCTCCGCAGTTGTTTTTAAGTTTTTGTTAGTTTGTCCTGTCTTTAGTTATATCCCTGCAATCAGTTTCACCAGAGACGAATTACTGGACATTCGGCAGTACACACCACCCAATATTTCACCGGTTTTCGACTATTCTGATGTTTTGCTGGACATTGTAGTCAGGGGAGCAGCGGCACTGTTCAGGTGCTTCAGGACGTGCAGACGGGGAAAGCGAGCCGGCGCGCTCGTGAAGATCAGGCAGCGCGGATTCAGGACGCCGTTGCCTAGCATCCATCTGGCGAACCTCCGCTCTCTACCCAACAAAACGGACGAACACCTTCTGCTCTCCCGGACAAATAAGGATTTTTCAAACTCTGCTGCTCTGTGTTTGGAAACCTGGTTGAAAGACGGCATTCCGGACAGCGCGTTGAGTCTGCCGGGCTTTCAGCTGTTTAGAGCAGATCGCGACGCAGAATCAACGGGGAAAGCACGTGGCGGCGGGACATGCTTTTACATCAATGAGAGGTGGTGTACAGATGTAACTGTGTTAAAGAAGATGTGCTGTTCAGATCTAGAAGTGCTAGCATTGTTAGATGCAGTGTTTCCTGTAGTTATGCAAAGATTTGGTTTCAAAAACAGTATCAGTAAACTATTTCTTGTGATTTTAAATCAGCATTGAACTTCAGATCAATCTCAAAATAAAAGCGGTACTAAAGTCTGATTTTGTGGTGGATGTGTTTTTATCAAATTTGGATGTCAAATTTTATCATCTTAATTCAAGTGATGAAGGATTTTAAAAGTAATATGTAACCTATTACATTTCCAAAGTAACCTTCCCAACACTGGGAATCAATCTCTCATGACTGACCTCTGGTGTAATCGGAGTGGCTAGCTCGGTGACCTGAAACGGCAGCCCAGCAGGGGACGGCTGAACTAGCTGTTCCAGAGACCTCCGTAGAGGTAGCAAGCCTCTTAGTACTGCTACGTTTCCAGGCGGTGACTGAGAGAAGCGCTCGCGGGAGACCGCTGTGCTCTGAAGCAGTAGGGTTGGCAGAACAATCTCCTGAGGGCACTGAGGAGAGACAGGCACCGTGTAATGCGGTGTACACCTCTCTTCCCCAGAAGGGCCTGACCTCAGAAGTCCTGAGCCACAAACGTCAGGAAGTCTTAGCCAAGGACTTCTTAAAGGGATAGTTCACCCAAAAATGAAAATTCTGTCATTAATTACTCACCCTCATTTCGTTCCAAACCCGTAAGACCTCCGTTCATCTTCGGTACACAAATTAAGATATTTTTGATGGAATATGACAGCTCTGACCCTCCCATAGACAGCAAGGGTACTACCACGATCAACGTCCAGAAACGTAGCAAGGAGATCGGTAAAATAATCCATGTGACATCAGGGGTCAAACCGTAATATTATGAAGCTACAAGAATACTTTTTGTGCGCAAAAGAAAAAAATAGAACAACTTTATTAAATAATTTGTCTCCTCCCCGTCACCCTAGCGCCATTTTGGAGAGTATACAGAGCACAAACAGCGTATGTTGTTCTGTGTCAGCCGTGCCACACGGATACGTTTTCTACGTTGTTTGTGCTTTGATTTGAACGAAAACAACGTGTGCATCAAAAATATCTTAATTTGTGTTATGAAGATGAACGGAGGTCTTACGGGTTTGGAACGACATGAGGGCGAGTAATTAATGACATAATTTTTATTTTTGGGTGAACTAACCCTTTAACCTGAAGGACAGTCCACAGATCCTGCTTAGGCTTAGAAGCCCCCGACCCAGAGTGTTTTTGAGCCTCTCTGTACGAGGAGTTGGTACACGGAGAGGGCTGCTCCCGCCCGACAGCTGAGAGAGCCGACTCTGCGTGCTTTGCTCCCAAACAAACCATGCTCAGACTGTGTGTATCCCCACCCGTAATATAACGTGGGCAGGGAGGAACAAACAGCCTATAACACAGTCTGCTCTCGCCCTTCAAATGTTTAGTCTTAGCCTCAGCTTTAGACATAGTGGAGCTATTTAGTTTGGACAAACAACACTAAATAAGACTCACAGACACAGAGTTGACTGACATACACACACAGAGCGCATGCTGAATGACAAAAAGCTGATGCCGGTTCCTCCGCACATGCTTTTAAGCTTCCTGGTCAATTACGTCACCCCGCCCGTGGGGTCTTACCCATCCATTGGACTGATTACACATGTGATTCAGAGCGTGGTCATGCTGAGGGGTTCCCATAGCGTTTCGACGCAGCTCGAGTTCCTGAAGGGGAACCAAGAAGTTTATGTTGAATAAATTGTACTTCAACCTCAGGTGGTAGTAATATGCTGTGATTGGAAGAGTGCTGTTCGCAGACTAATTGAAAAGTAATTAATGAACAGTGATTCGTCAAAGTTTATTTGTGTTGAGATCGATTTTGTCAGGCTGATATGCACCTACGAGATGGACATAGAGAATGCCCATCCTGTTTGGGTATGCATCATTTACTTAACGATATTGAGAAACCCTGTGCAGCGGCAGTAGGGTTAACGTTACAGGAAAGGGTGCAGAGAGCCAGACACTCAACTGGTAGTAGGAAAGATGTAGCTTCTAAAAGCCCCTTAGTAGAGGAACAATACAAACACCATTAGAAACTCATAGTTCAGCATCACACACCATGATATGGGTTAAAATGAGAGCCCATTTCTCTCCAAAACAGTGCCAGTTTTAGCGTTTTGCAATAAAGAAATAAAAATAACTAAACTTGATAATTTATGTTGCAATTTTAACATAAATGCACATTGTTCTAGAAGGATGGCATCATGCCATACCTTTTACACATTTACTCGATTGTTATGCTGATAATACAATTTGTGGGGAAAAATGCATTAAATAGCAAAGTATTTCTGGGGAAAATTTTTCAAAGGAAAACACACACACGCGCATGCATCTCTTTGCTGAGCCGCACACCAGGAGGGTAAGGATGATTCAGTGGATATCATTTCACTGCATGCAAATGATTCCCTTTATGGTAGTGAGGGGAAGGATGAAGAGGATGACGAGGATGAATCCAGGTCTGGCGCTTCAGAGGAGGGGAGCCCACACGCTGACATTCTTTCTCGCATTGTAAGTGCAGCAAAAATCTTGGGTATTGATACTAAAGAAGAAGCTACAGTTTCAGCTCCCCAACAAGAGGTGTGGGCAAGTATTTCTCGTGCCCAGCCCCTTGTATCTATTCCTGTGGCTGAAGATTATTCTCAGATGTGGAGGAAAGCTTGGAATAATCCAAAAGCGGCACCCCAATTGAATGCAGGGTGTAGGCAATTTGTCAAGATAAATTATGCCCCTGAGAGTGGTATGGGTAACATGCCCTCAGTGGAGTGAGAGATTGCAGCTTTAACCACTTTGTGACCTGATCAGGTCACAGATAATCTTAGGTGCCCTGGTAAAGAATGTCAGAAGACAGATCGACTAATGTGCCAAGCGTATAATGCAGCTACTCGGGCAGCCCGATCGGGAAATGCTCTGGCGATAGTCTTGGCTGCTTTGAGAAAAGTGATCAATCCAGAAGATCATGATGTTGTGAATCTGGTTGACGCAGCACTCATCACACATTCACAGCTTACCAGAGGTATTGGTGCATCTATGTCTTCAGCGATCTTAGCCTGAAAGCAGATTTGGTTAGCTCAGAAATCCTTGCCGGAAACTATTCGGAAGGAATTGGCTAATATGCCAGTGTTTCACCCTGACTCTCAGTCCTTGTTAGATACTGCTGATCAAGCAAGAAGCAGAAGAGAATCAGTCCAACAAACATTTGGTCACGTTGGACCCACTAGATATGGCCATAAAAGTTCTCAGCCCTTTCAGCCCTCACACTTTCCTCGTTCAGAATCTTGGGGGTATGACAGAAGACGAACTAGGGGTTATCAGTCCCATGATAGGGGCACCAGACAATTTTATCAAGCTCCCCAATCTGACCAGTCTCACACTCCAGCTAGGGGAGGATCCCTGAGGAAGCGTACTCCCAGGGGTTCCAAACCCCGGGGAGGCCCTGCATAACGGTCTTGGAGTCGCCGGGACATGCTCCCAGCTATGCCTGGACAGTTGGGAGAAGTGCACATCAGATCCCTGGGTCCTAGATATCATCAAGAAAGGATACAGGATACAGTTCCGGTGGCGTCCTCCTAGTTTTTTAGGGGTTCATATGACCATAGTCAAAGACCCAGTCCAGACACAACTTTTAGCCAACGAGATTGCAACTCTATTGCAGAAAAAGGCAATTGTTCAGATAAGCACCAGCAAACAGCTCACTGGATTCTTTCGAAATATTTCCGGGTATCAAAGAAGGATGGTGGACTTCGGCCCATTCTGGACTTATGACAACTGAACCGATTCATAAAAGTGTTGCCTTACAAAATGCTGACAACAACACAAATTCTAGAATCTATAGAACCAGGAGAATGGTTCACTTCCATAGACTTAAAGGACACATATTTCCACGTGCCCATCTGTCAAGATCATTACCCGTTTCTTCACTTTGCCTTTCAAGATCGGATTTACCAGTTCAGGGTCATACCATTTGGCCTTTCATTGTCTCCAAGGGTCTTCACCAGGGTGGTTTCAGCAGCCCTTCATCCTCTTCAGTGTGCAGGAATAAAAATTCTAGCATACCTGGACGACTGGTTAATCTGTGCTCCTTCTCGCAGTCAAGTCATGAAGGTCACGGAAATGGTAATTCAACATGTCCAGGCTCTCGGTCTCAAAGTAAACTGGGACAAGAGCAATCTAAGTCCTCGACAACAGACAGTATTTGTGGGGATTTCGCCGGATTCCCAACTAATGATGGCAACATTCCCAACTAACAAGAATTTACTATCACAAGGGGTTCCTTTAGGGAACATCCCAGTGAGGCGGACTGTGATAACAACAGATGCCTCTCTGACGGGATGGGGAGCAGTTTGGGAATGCAGGTCTTTCAGAGGTTTTTGGGAACCTCCCTGGACCTTAGAGCACATCAGTGTGCTGGAGCTCAGGGCAGTTTACCTCTCTCTGATGACTTTTCTCCCGTTATTGCAAAACAGACATGTTTTGATAAGGACAGACAATATGTCCGCAGTGTATCACATCAATCACCAGGGTGGCACCAGATCAGCACGATGTCTCCAGGTGACAAAGAAACTACTTTCGTGGTCTTCTCTGAAACTCCTGTCTCTCAGGGCAGTATACATACCGGGATTTGCGAACAAAGCAGCAGACCTGCTGTCTTGAACTGGCCCTCTTCCAGTGGTGTCTCCATCCCGAAGTGGTAAGACTTATATGGGGACAGTTCGATATAGCGAAGATCAATCTGTTTGCAATGGCAGAGACAGCTCATTCCAATCAATGGTATTCTCTGAACAACCAGGGAGATCCCCTGGGGATAGATCTCAAGAATGGCCGGAAGAGTTGTTGTATGCTTTTCCTCCTCTACCTTTGATTCCCTTGGTGCTCAGGAGGGTACCACTGGGTTGTCACAAAGTTTTGCTTGTGGCCCCAAGATGGCCGAAAGAAACACTGGTTCCCGACACGTGTATGTTTGGTTCAAGGTCATCTTTTGCAGCTACCGAGGAGAGCCGATCTCCTGTCTCAGGCGGAGGGGCAAATTTATCACCCGAAGCCAGAGATTCCACAATTGTGGGTATGGCCTCTACTCAGTTCCTGCCTACGGACTTAGATGAAGCTGTACTGAGGACAATAAATAGTTCTAAGGCACCCTCTACTTGGAGTAACTATTCTAGCAAGAGGCGGATATTCTCAGCATGGTGTCAAGACCATCAGCTAGATGCTACCAGTTGCCACAATAGTTTTGCTCTCCAGTTCCTTCAGTCGTTGTTGGATTCGGGGAAATTGGTTAATACTATAAAGGTCTATATTGCAGCCATCTCACACTTCCATTCGTTAGTGGATGGTGTAAGTGCTGGTAAACAATCTTTGGTGTCTCAGTTCCTGAAGGGTGAGCACCGTTTGTGCCCAGGGAAGGTTATGAGGTCACCTGCTTGGGATCTTACTATTGTTTTGTGTTCACTGGTCAAAGCACCTTTTGAACCCTTGGATCAAGCCAATCTAAAGTTCCTGACATGGAAGACAGTCTTCCTCCTGGCAATATGTTCAGCCAAAAGGGTTAGTGAATTGCACTCTTTATCAGTCAGTGAGGACTGTTTGAGATGGAAGGCGGAAAATGCAGGGGTTTATCTTTGGCCAAATCCGTCATTCCTACCCAAGGTCCTTAGACCTGGTACGATAAATCAGGTGATTGAGCTTGATGCTTTTCTCCCAGAACCCCCTTGTTCAGGTACTGGGTTGTATAGCTCTTCTCTATGTCCTGTCAGAGCACTGCATACATACATTGAGTGTACTTGTCCATTGCGACAGTCATATACACAACTATTTGTATGTTTTGACAAGAAGTGTGCAGGCAAGCCTGTGTCTAAGCAAGGATTGTCTCACTGGATAGTGGATACAATTTCACAAGCATATTCCAGTCAAAATCTACCTGTTCCTGGTGATCTAGTCACCCACTCTACCAGGAGTATGGCCACTTCTTGGGTGGCACTTAAGGGGGTAGCACTTTCAGACATATGTGACGCGGTCTCTTGGAGCACCCCGTGCACGTTCACAAGGTTTTATAGGATTAATGTTACAAATCCAAATTCTTAGGGGTCTGCTGTTTTATCTGCTGTTAAGTTACCAGAGAAGGGAAATTATATTGGTCCCTCGTGACTCTGTTGGTATTAGTCATCCAGGATAAGACTGTGGTGACGGTCTGAGTAAGGTCTTAATAGATCGTAAGTTATGTCCATAACTATGGATCTATGAGACCGAACGATGACCGGCACCATCTCTTGTCACTCGGGACGAGCTGAGGCATTCCAGGCAGGAGGAAGTGGTTGGTCCATCCGGATGTTATATAACAGCCAACTCCTAAGGTCAGTCACCTGACATTGTTGTTATTAGGTCTCGAGAATAGGCGGAGGAATGGCGTCATTCAGGATAAGACCGTGGTGACAGTCATCGTTTGGTCTCATAGATCCATAGTTATGGACATAACTTACGTTATAGGATATGGAATATGGATATAGCCAACAAATTGGAATTGGGCATCAAGGCCTGTAGTGAAAATTCTGCCTTATTGTCCTGTGTTGACATAATTTCAATTTAAACTTATCTGGAAGCTAATATTTTTTTTTTTATAAATAAATAAATAAAAAGGATTATGTTCCATCAAATGGTCTATGAAAGACTTATTGCTAAAGATGCTAAATATACAGTATGTGTTAAAAGTTAATTTTCGTGAGTGTGTATGAGTTAGCATTTAATTAGCTTCAACACGCCAAATATTTTATGATTGGCTCTTATTGTGACATGTTTAAGGCCATGTCCACACGTACACGGGTATTTTTATAAACAGAGTTTTTCCTTCTTCTGTTTTTAAAAAAATCTCTGTCCACATGCAAACGCATGCTATGAAGCACTGTCAAGAACATGCCAAACCAACAGGTGGCGATATAATCTCAACCGTAAAGCCATGTTGGCCAATCAGAAGCCTGAAAAAGTTTCCAGTAGGCGGAGATAACAGTGCATGCTCCGACGTCACAAGCCAAAAACTCTTTTCGCTGTCTACACGACAACACTGCAACCGGAGTTTTTGAAAATCTTCACCCTGGCAGGCGTTTTCAAAAATGTTCGGTTTCAGTGACCTGGTGCTGCGTTTGCGTGTGGACGAATGGCCAAACTGTGTAGAAAAAGCTGCGGTTTTAAAAATAACCGCGTTCGTGTGGACAGGGCCTAAGTTTTGCTGTTAGAACAGACAAATTGCTTGTTACTGCAAACTTTTCATATCACATAAGGACATGGTGTAAAACTCAGTTTTTCTTTCTTTTTAAAATTTAATCTATTCTTTTTCAGTTTAAAACATTCTTTCCAAATGCTTATTAAATTTCCTCTTAATTAAGCTGTCATGACAGAGATTATGGTGATGATTTTAATTTCAGAGCTGGAATTCTACAACAATGTGGCAGTAATTATGTGAGCTTTACCCACAAATACATCATCTCTCTGCTATAGTCATCAGCCATTTTTCACATTTTTCTTGAAATAAAATGGATGCTTCACTGGTGCCGTTTGGGATCAACAGCTCTGAAGAGAAATGTTCCCTCGGCTGTGAAGCCCAGGAATGGAGAATTTTTCATCATGAGCCGATGGTCTGTTTTTCTCTCATTCACATTCAATTTGGGGCTCATTGGATCCAGCTGAGTCCAACCATGAGGCTTATTTAGAGGCAGCCAGAAGATGAGCTACACCAGACAACCTGGCATCAGCCTTTCTACATGCATTATTCGAGCAAAATGGGTCACCCATTTTTATATGGATTATTTTATTTTTATATCTGACCAAAAAACAATTTATTCAAAACTCTTTATTTATTTGGTTGACAAGCTTTGTTGACTCACTTTTTTTGGGCTCGCACATTTTTTCTTCCATCTAAAGTCTTCCTGTCTTAAATCCCTCTGTTATTAAAACATTATTAGAATAAATAGTGTCTGGTTTTATGCTGACACTCTGCCTGCTATCTCCACATCACAAGCTGGACAAACATTGAAACCCTGGTATTCTGTATGTGTGGTGAGGGTTTAAAGCATTCGCTGTGATGAAATCAACACCATTTTAGAGATGGAGGGTCCATGTCTATAGTATAGTTCAACTATGACCTATACTGTAGAAAAAAATAGTCTGGATGTACAGTAGCACAGAGTGAGGTAAAATGGGTCTTCTGCAATCAACTGAAATCCCAAGAAATTAAAACAACTCTAAGTATAATCAACTATGTTGATTATAATAGAGCCATAGCAAAAGTGGTCCACTTGCTATGTTACCATCCATATATTTTGATGCAAATCAAATATCTCATAACAATCAATGGTCGGAAATGTCAAGATGCCCATAAAATCTTAAAATGCACATACAAATCGTATGTGCTCAATTGACCCTTCGCAAATTTACCAAATACATTTGTCAATGCACAATAAAAGAAACTCATGACTTTGCTTTAAAATATAATTTGACTGGATAACTGGACTAACCAGGGGTGTGTTTCCCAAAAGCATCGTTAGCTAACTTTGGTTGTTAGTTCCATTGAACTCTATTGGTAACAACGGAACTTGCGACCATCGTTGCTTTTGGGAAATGCACCGCAGAGCACCAGTCTCACCGCACACCATGTCAAATGTTGTTTTAATCATTCTGAAATGCCTGAGCCAAAGTCTGTCATCAAAATGATTTAGCATAATTATTCATAATTACTCACCTCACACGACTGCATTCCCAAACATCATCCACCTCCGAACACAAGATAACACGACACAGTTTGTTATTGTGTTCCATCTGCGAGGCACAAGTCATCTATAATTTAGGAAAAAAGATCCACAGGCTTTTCTGGTTGCAGTAACTTTCATTTTTGTTTTATTAATACTTTGCACCATTTTCCCAGGAAGTGGCAAATTTGTTCTCTTGAACACATGGGATGGAAACGGTGCTTTATTCGCAAATGTTTTATGTGATCTTCTAATTTTCTCCAACTTTGGACTACTGTAAGTGTCTCTGCTAATTTTACCATGGAAAATTAAAGGAATACACAGAAAATGACCAATACTTGAGACAAAGTAAAGTTTTCTTTCACTCATAGTCTATATTGCAGTGTCTGTCTGCTTCTGATTTCACTCTTTTTCTTTTTCAAATGCAGAATTGTCTTTCTCTCTGCTGTTTTTTTTTTCACATAATTTCTGTCCATCTGAATCTGGTATTTATCTTTCTCTCCGCTTTCTATTTGCCCATCTTGATCTAAAATTTTGCGTCTTTGTTTCTGTTTGTCTCTCTTTCTTAACTTGGGTCTCTTTTCTCCACAGTTTTGCAGATGATAGCAACATATATATTGCTAACTTTTCATTATTTCTTATTTTTGTTACATATATGATTGTACTTGCTTTAATATGTACACAGCTTCACACATAAATCTCAGATGATATCCTACCACAGACAGGGATCAGAGATCGGGCTGGTCGCTATGGCAGTGCCATGTTTGAATGAAAACAGGAGTCTTTTTCCCACCAGTCTGTCTCATGACCCCTGAACTCTTGACCTTGTGTCAACGACATGGCCTCACCTCTACTGTCAAAGTCTTGACAGGCTGACTTTATATTACAAACATGCAGCCAAGGCTGAAAACATGACACAACGCTTCACAAATGCCAGTTTCTGGTTTAGGTTCTGCCTTTGCTTTTATATTTTTAGGTTCCAAATTAAGAGCATTTTGACCTCTAAAAATGGAAGCTAATAGGCTTGAAATCTAATTTAAGGTTGAAGGGTGAGGCATTCACTGGTGCTGAGAGTCACTGGACAAATCTTGACTCCGAGCACATCAAAGATTTTATCTAGAGACATATTAGTTCCTCAGAATTGCTTTGCTATAGAATACTGATCTGAGGTCAGCATATGCACACATCCTTTTCTAGGGCACCTATAGCTAAAAATAAATGATATCTTAATATTTTTTCAGCCTTTTGATATTCAGTATTTGCTCTGAAAGAGTTTATGAAGGATTTGTTCAGACGAACCGTCATGTTGACTAAACAACCATGTAGCCAAGTAGATCTGAAATGATTAATGTAGTTAAAATGAAAATGCAGTTAAAAAAAAAATGTAGTTAAAAATAGGCATTTTGTTCTATACAGACATTTTTTTCTGTACATTCTTAAAAATAAAGGTTTCAAAAGGGATCTTTGCAGTAATGCCATAGAGGAACCATTTAAGTGTGAAACCCTTTAAGTGTTTTAATCATTTAAAGTTTAAAAACATTTTCATAATCTAAAGAACCTTTTGTGCAATGTAAAGATGCCATGGATGTTAAAGGTTCTTCATGGAACCATAGAAGCCAATAAAGAACCTTGATTTTTAAGAGTGTAGTATCAATGGCCAAAAACATTTACAGTTACATTTACAGTGATTTTACCATGTGTAATGGATGTTCTTAGGCACAATGCAAAGCAGCAACAGCAGTATGCTAAAAGACACTAATGTTCAGTAAATAGTTACATTAACAATAATAATTGGAATAAAAAATGTAATCCAACAATCTATTATCTGAACTATCTATTTTGTAATAAATGTTTTCAGAAGCTACTGTCACAGATTTTAATCACACAATCGGTGTGTTTATTCCTAATACACTAGAACTGGACCATTGATTTGTTTGCCGCTACTTAAACTGCAATCGCTATTTCACATCAACTAAATAAATAGTCACCTCCTGGAAAGCACCACAGTCTTGTGATTTGTTGACCGGAGGGACCAGTGGAAATTGAGTTTGAGGGAGGAGAGTGATTTGTCCTCCTGTCATTACTTTAACAGAAGTCTAAGCCAACAAAAAGACACGATTTCTTCTTGATAATTATTGTGATTATGTTCTTGGCTGAAGTCAGCTGTCCAGGAAAATTTCCAAATGGATCTCAAGGAACAATAGGTCAAAACAAAACAGTTGCTCCAGTTTGACAACAGTCCACTGAATGTAAATGAGTCCATTTTCTCCACATGAATTAAGGTAAGATGGTTATCTTTCATTGCAGTGAGAGGCTGGAAGAGCTCTTTTGCTGGGAACACAGAAAGAGCAAATTAAAAAGCAAGTTGGGAAAAAAAGAAAAATCACTCTTCCAAATGCAAAATGTTAAGAGGTGAAACGATGAGCCAGAACACCTGCCTATAAGGGACAAAATGTTTTCACATACAAACTTGCATTACAAAGTAAACTTAAAGCAGTAGTCAATGTAAAAATGTTTCCAATCCCAGTTTAAATGCAGAGACAGCTGTAAGTCAGTACTTAAGTCAGTTTCATACATTTATTTCTCTCAAAACACCTGTTGTTTACCAATGATTTATTGACTAATGAAGCAAAAAATACAGCTAACAAATAAAAGGTAAACAACACATTTGTTACTCTATGTAGCCCAATATAGTTTAAAGTAACAAGATAAAATCCATAAACATATTACTTTGAAGCTTGATTTCAATAAATAGAATGTTAATAAAGTAGCCACATATGGTAATTATAAGTGCATGTTTCACTGAAAAAACAACAAGTAACATTTACTTAATTTTTCTTTTGCAAGTTTTTGCACACATATTTTTAAGTAAAAGTACAGAATTAAGTAAAATCTACTTAACTAAGTTAAATAAAATTAGCAAAGGAAATAAGTAAATTTACCGTGGCCAGTTTGATGATTAATTTCTACTTGATTATTTTATGTTAACTGCAATATTCAAGTACATTTCATTCAGTCACGGTTTGTAAACTGTACTCAAAATAGCACTTTAAAAAATCATGCTATTAAAGCATGTGGTTCACTTACAAACATGTAAGTAAGCAAGTAGACAACACTGAAACAAATTTGGAGTAGGATTTACTTGAAAAAAGCTTGGAAACAATTTTCACTCAGAAAAGGCTAGTTAATTTACAAAAATTTGACAAGTATAAGTCTAAACATAATTATTAGTAGCTTTAAATAGACATTAAGTTATGTTTACTTGGGAATTCCCAGTAAATTTTATTGACTCTTTGTTTGTAAATTTTACTTAAGGAATGCTTATCACTGTAAAAAAAAAAGTGTGCTGTTAAATAACAGTAATTTACTGCACTGAAAAAAACAATAAGTAAGATTTACTTAATTTTTCTTTCTTTTGCAAGTTTTAGCACACAAATATTTTAAGTAAAATTTAAGTATTGAATTAAGTAAAATGAAATCTGTAAATAAGCAAATAAACAGCTTGTTATCCTTTTAAGATAAAATGCCCACTCAATATAATTATTACCTAAATGAACACAGAGACCTCAATACTTGGTACACCATACACAATGACGGTAACAATCAGTGAATAGTGTTTGAGTATGAATGGGTCATTTTGAGTAGAAAATTAACTCCAGATGTCACAAAACAGTAAGTTACTAAACCTAACAACAAAAGCAACCATAAAACAGTGTAAATACAACTTGAAAACAGTGAAAATTGTAACCTTTTTAATTATTCATGCCCCAGTGCATGATGGGAAATACGGGATCATAAATTTGTTATTTACTTAAAGAATCCTTGTAAACATAACAAACAATTCCAAGTAAAATATACTTATAAGTTCAAAATTTAATTTCTACAAGCTTAAAATGAGTACTAATATAGAATTTACTTAAAAAAAATGTAAATTCTTGCCTGAACTAAATTATTTAATGTAGAAATTACACATGCACTGTATATATGCATTTTATATATATTATATATATATAATGTCACTATCTCCAGCTGGAGTGCCCATGAACTCCACCAGAGGGCACTCCACCCCTGACACTTGCCACTCTACCTTGTACTACATTTCCCATAATCCTTTGCCCGGACTCAGCACCCATTGCAATCACCTGTATCTCATCACCCCACTGAAATGTTCCCAAGTCCAGAAACGTAGCAAGGAGATCTGTAAAATAACCCATGTGACATCAGGGGTTCAACCATAATTTTACGAAGCTACGAGAATACTTTTTGTGCGCAGTTTGAAACGACATGAGGGTGAGTAATTAATGACATAATTTTCATTTTTGGGTGAACTATCCCTTTAAAGCCTGGTTTTTCACTCATTCATTGCTTAGTCTTGAAAGTGTCACTTTGCTGTTCTTAGTCCTTGTATTCTGGTTCTTTTGTCATGGTTAATATCTTTGCCTGGTTTCCTGGTCTTCCTTTATTGTCTAAAGTTTTCTGCCCTGTTTGTATTTGTTTGGACTAACTAGTGATGGGAGAAACTAACCATTTTGAAGCTTTGAATTAATTGAACCAATTGCTTCACAAAATGATTCACTGTTTCGAAGTGCTCGAAACACCACATGCTGGTGACGCCTGCTGGTCAAAACTGAGTAAATGCTCACTGGAGGAGTTATTGGAGGACTGCTGATCATCTCACTCATCACAGCTGCCCTTTATAAGGTGCAATATGCCAGCCTTTTCATGATTCTCTAATAGTGTTAATGTAATGTATAATGTTTTATTTTCATTTTCTTTATAGTCTGGCTTTTTCAAAAGAAAGGCCAAGCAACAAAGGAAAGATCCATCACAAGAAGCTGATGAAGTGGAAAATCTAAATTAAAATGAATGCAGAATTGATTAATTACGTTTATTATTATTTTTAACATCTAGTTCTTTCTGTCACGAATCCTGTCCATGACCTTCAGTCTGCTTGCCACCAGAGGTCGCCCTCCCATTATATTGAATCTCATGTTACAAAGACTGTCACATGTCACTCCGGACTACATTTCCCATGTGCCAATTACACACACTATAAAAATCAGTCTCAAACCCCCATTCAACACCGAGTATTGTTTAGCATTTTTTGCTGTCCAAGTGATAGCTACTTAACAGTAGTGATGGGAGAAACTAACCATTTCGAAGCTTCTAATCAATTGAACCAATTGCTTCGCAAAATGATTCACTATTTCGAAGCACTCGAAACACCACACGCTGGTGACCCCTGCTGGTCAAAACTTTGTAAATGCAACAAAAACTCAGACCAAAACATGCATAAAAACAGCTTTTACAAATCTAATGAAAATGCTTTCTTGAAAGTATAATATATTAAATGCAATCAAAATAATGAAATACCATTAAAAATTAAGTGTCTGTATAATAGGCCTATGCGTCTTTAAAAAAATTATTATTAATTTCCAAGGGCTTGTTTTGTTTGTTTTATGGAGAGCTTGTCTAAACAGGCCAGTAAGAGACTACTAACTACTACTCATCCTTTTAATTACAGAAATGTCTCGTTAAAAAATGTCTACAAATTGATCAAACTGATCCGAGATCGTATAACCATAGACGCTGATGCAGTGGTTCGCCACTGCGGGGCGATCTCAGTGAACTCGCATGATTCACGGGTTCACAGAGATTGCCCCCCTAATGCAAACTATTGAAATTTCGAAACGTTTCGAAACAGTTATGACATAACGAAGCCTCGTTTACTGAAATCACGTGACTGACATTTTTTATACGCGCTCCGAACCACTGTTTCGAAACAATTGATTCGCAAAGGTTTCGAAGCTTCATGAAGCAGTGTTTCAAAAGCAGCCATCACTAGGACTGACTACCCTGTTTATGACCATATGCCTGTTTATGGACTATGGCTTTGGATTACCAGAGACTTTTTAGACATTGCATATCTCACAGATCTCACAGATTTTGCACTGATTGATTTCTGCTGTTATGGACTCACTGAACAACTCCAAGCTAAACTCCTCCGTGATGATCTTCGAGGATCGCTTGTGGAACTTATTGATTATGCCTTGCTCCTAACTGGCTCCCCCTTTACTGTGGGGGAATTAGAGGAGGATGCTCACCCCGTCATGGTTGCCGGGCAAGAGCTTCTTCACAAGATGACTGCTAGTCAAGAGTCTCTTCCCAAGATGGCACCCAGCCCAGAGACTTTTCGCAAAATGACTGTCCACGTGGAGTCTCTTCCCATGATGGCCGCCACTCCCGAGTCTCGTCCTATCATGGCCGCCATTCCAGGGTCCCTTCACGTCAAGCCTGCCAAGCCAGAGCCTCATATCACGTCCGACCAGTTTCGAGAGCCAGCTACATCGCACGCGAAGGTGGATGTTACAGTGGAGCGTGAGAGCATGGAGGAAAGCCCCGCCCACTGCACCACTACTGAGAGTGAGCCAGTGCTGAACTCTGAGTATTATATGAATGTATATGCTGATATGCCAATTCTTCTTCCGCCATCATCGTCTGTCTGTCCTGTTACGGCCAAGGAGGCCATTTTTGAACTGTCTATCTACCCTGAATTATCCGTCTGTCCTGTCTCAACCACGGAGGTCATTCCCCTGTCTATAGCGCTCCTGGTTCTGGGAGTCGCTATTTCGTGAGTGTGGGCAGCATACACCATCCCAGAACCCCGACTGTCATGAACTCCCACCCAGCCTCCCTCTCCCACCACCTCTTCACCAGTCCTCACCACCGCCTCCGCTGTCCCCTGTCAACCACTCAGTTCACCCTCAGCCCACCATTTGAGGTGTGGGTTTGCCCGCGGGTCTGCGAGTCTAAATTGGCGTCGTGGCTGGAGGATCCCTTATCTCCGTCTCCAGCCTCCGAGGCCCGGACTCCGCCTCGGCCCATCGACCCAGCGGCTCCACCATGGCTCTTAGCTCCCTCTTCTCCACCGTGGCCCCTCAGCCCACCAGCTCTACTGGGCTCCCTCGTCCCTCCGGCTCCGCCTTGGTCGGTCGTCGACCCGCCATTGCCTCAGGACTCCACTCCTCCGGCTGCGCCTCGTCGAATAGTCCCACCGGCTCCGTTGGGCTTCTCCCTCCCTCCAGCTCCACCTTGGTCCTCTGTCACTCTGGCTCCACCGCGGCCTTCCGGATCCCCGCCTGCGCCTCGGTCGCCTGAGCCATCTGCTCCGCCTTGGCACTCCAGAACCTCTGCGTCACCCTGGCTCATCAGCTCTCCATCTCTCCGCCTCGGGCTCCTCTCCCACTTGCTCCACCGCTGTCGGTTGGCCCCCTGGAGTCGTCAGCCCTTCCTCCATCATGTCTCCTCACTCCATCGGCTCCACCGTGGGCCATCATATTGACTGCGGTTTGGGTCCCGCCTGGCTCCTCCTGCTCCAAGTTCCTTCTGTCTCCGTCCTGGCTCCTCCCTCTGTCTGATCCATCCTGGTTCCTTCTGTCTCCGTCCTGGTCATCTGCTCCTCCGTGGGGGGCTTCGATCCCATCTGCTCTACTGTTGTGGTCATCTGCTCTGCCGTGGGGGTTTTCGATCCCATCTGCTCTGCTGTGGTGGTCATCTGCTCCACCATGGGGATCTTCAGTCCTGTCTGTTCTGCCCTGGTGGTCTTCTGCTCCACCCTGATGGTCCTCAGCTCCGCCCTGGCATCCTGCTCCACCCTGGCACCCTGCTCCGCCGGCTTTGCCTCAGTCCTCAGTTCCCTCACTTCCACATGGACCTGGTCCTCCATCCCTCCCCTGTTCTGCCTCCACTCCACCTCCCTCCTGGACTCATTTCTGTTCTCGTTTCGGATTGTCTGGAAGCCGCTCCTTATAGCCATAACTTTTGTCGTGGTTAATATCTTTGCCTGGTTTCGTGGTCTTCCTTTATTGTCTAAAGTTTTCTGCCCTGTTCGTATTTGGACTGACTACCCTGTTTATGACCTTATGCCTGTTTATGGACTATGGCTTTGGATTACCTCTGAAATAAACTGCATCTGGATCCTCAATCTTCGTGTCCCTGTGCAGATCGTGACAATACTGTACACGGCAAATGGAAACATCAAATGGAACTGGAACATTTTAATTTGAACCAAAATGACCCCACCACAGGCCAGTGCTCTTACTAATTGTTGCAATTTAAGCTTGTGGGCATCTGGAGCCAGTAAGAGGACAATCATTTAGTGCACTTAATGCATGTAGATAAACACACACACACACAAGACATGGTAGGAGCATGTGATGGAGATAAAGCGTGAAAAAGAAACAGCCATTCAACTCCTAACATGTTCAGTTAGCATGCTCTCAGCTTACCACATGACACTCTCCATCTGTGACTCAGTCTCTCATCATTATGTGTCCCGTATCGCTCAGAGAGACAGACCCAGAGTTGACGTTGCCTCCTGCTGTACCCCCCACCTAAAGCCACATCCTGATTTCTGATTAAAGTCTCCATCACTGTGCAGGACTCCAAGGCCACAGGCTTCTGAGTTAGTATAAATAAGGGGAACCTCTGCTGACCTCATCAGGTCTGGCTGGATCCCAGGACTCTCTCAAACCACAAAAGACAGGCCAAGATGGGTTTCACAGATGCTGCTGCCTCCCCATCCAAGGGACAAACTATGTGAGTCATCCAAGGAGACTCTGTGTGTGTGTGTGTGTGTGTCTGTGTGTGTGTGTGTTCCCACCACAAGTTGTGGATCAAAGCAATGTATGATTACAAGTTATTTTTTGGTCATAGTCATAAACATCTGAATGGAGATTAGCAGTTAAACTTCAAGGCCAATCTTTTTTAGAAAGTGCTTAACATTTTTTCCAAGGTTGAAGGTGAAGTGTGTTTCTGTGGTGCTTTGAAACCATTGCTTCCTTTTTTTTTTGTGAATATTACGATCAATCTGACACAAGCAACAGGCTCAACCAATGGTGTGAGTTTAGGGTGGGATTATCTGATTGTCCATCAGAAAAAATATGGATGATTGGAAATGTATTTTAAAGGTGCAGAATGTCATATTGACAGCTATGTGTCTGTGTGTGTGTGTGTGTGTGTGTGTGTGTGTGTGTGTTCCCACCACAAGTTGTGGATCAAAGCAATGTATGATTACAAGTTATTTTTTGGTCATAGTCATAAACATCTGAATGGAGATTAGCAGTTAAACTTCAAGGCCAATCTTTTTTAGAAAGTGCTTAACATTTTTTCCAAGGTTGAAGGTGAAGTGTGTTTCTGTGGTGCTTTGAAACCATTGCTTCCTTTTTTTTTTGTGAATATTACGATCAATCTGACACAAGCAACAGGCTCAACCAATGGTGTGAGTTTAGGGTGGGATTATCTGATTGTCCATCAGAAAAAATATGGATGATTGGAAATGTATTTTAAAGGTGCAGAATGTCATATTGACAGCTAGCAGTTGAAATGGGTACTCCAGTCCAGATTCAAAATATTGTTTCTCCCGCACCCTCCTCCTTAGAGTCAAAGCTCACACGGGTTGCCAGTTTGAGGACTTGCATCAGGAATAAGCGCAAATGACAATGGAAGGTGACAAGCCTTATACTGTAAGTTGATTTATCCATGTTTTAATATGCTTAGGTCTTAGGGGGCTTTCACACTAGCACTTTTGGTGTGCACCCGGGTTCGTTTGATGTCAGAGTTCGGTTCGTTTGGATAATGTGAACACTGTTTTCTGAACTCGGGTGTGCATCTGCAAACTTTACCCGAGTCCGCCTAAGGGTGCTTTCACATCTGTAGTTCGGTTAATTTGGTCAGAAAAAATTATACATTGTAGCATTTTTCAGCCCGTTTTGGTTCCTTTCAGGCGGAGGGGTGCATTAATTTTGCTAAACTGTGACATGCTCATCTTCTGAAAATATTACAAACTGTCAACAAACACTTGTCCTCATCCCATAATGCACAGCGCAGCTGACTACGGCAGCTGGTTTAGTCCAAAATGTGCAGTACTTTTTACAGTTGGGTCTGTTTGAGGAGTGTTCGTTTGAAAGCATATGCATGTTTGGTCCACTTTTGGTGCGCACCCGAGTGCGATTGCAGCATTTACACCTGCCCAAACGGACCGCACCAAGAGGGACCAGGAACTCTAGTGCCATTCATCTGAACTAAATCATGGAAGTGAACTGCTATTAATGACGTATGAATTCGCCAAACTGTGTATTTATGTGTTTACTAACTCACTTTCATGAAAAGCATGACTGGCGTGCTTCAGCAGAGATAATTTATATCTCATTTCTGCTTGCAGAAATTGAATCCGCTGTTCTTTTGAACCCTTTACTCCCGTTATTCTGTGATTCCCAAGAAAGGGGGAAGTTTCCGTCCCATTCTAGATTTACGAGTTCTCAACAAAAACCTCAGAAAGAACAAGTTCAGAATGCTTTCACTCAAAACTTTGTGTCAAATTATTCGTCAGGGAGACTGGTTCATATCGGTAGATCTCCAGGATGCATATTTTCACATAGATATCTTTCCTGCGCACAGGAAATATCTGAGATTCGCATATCAGAACACAGCATACGAGTATGGGAAAATTCCCTTTGGCCTCTCTCGAGCATTTTCACCAAATGTGTAGAGGGGGCTCTGACTCCGTTAAGGAATACGGGAGTCAAAGTCTTGTCTTATCTAGTCGATCTGCTCATCTAGTCGAGCAGTGCTCGATACAAATACACTGGTGACTCATCTGGAGAGACTAGGTTTCAAAATAAACAGACAAAGAGCTGTCTGACCCCGTCACAGGAGATAATCTACCTGGGTCTAAGGATGAATTCAGTGGCGTTTTGAGCTTTTCTGTCAGAGGAGCACATCGAGGTATTTTGCTGCTGCACCTCCCTTTTTCAATGAGGGAAAACAGTCTCTTTCAGATTATGCCTCTGGTTACTGATTGTAAATGAGAGAATTTCAGAACTGGGCGGCGGCTCAGGGAATCCGCTCCAGGAGACGTCTCAGCTGTAGAGTGCACATCTCACCAGAATGCATGAGCATTCTCTGTCACTGGAGAGCCCCATCATTTCTGGGTCCGGTCGTTTCGAGGAAAGTGGTGACAACGGATGCACCGCTTATGGGCTGGGGAGCTTTGTTTGAGGGCAGAACAGTGAGAGGAGTTTGGTCTCCGGCACTGAGGGAAGAGCACATACATTTTCGAGAGCTACTGACAGAGTTTCTGGCTCTGAGACATTTTGTGCAATTTCTCAAGAATCATCATGTATTGGTCAGAATGGACAATACAATGGTGATAGCCTATATAAATCGGCAGGGTAGCATTCGCGCTCACAAACTTCACATGTTAGCGAAGAAGCTGATAATGTGGTGCAGTACGAACCTCCTGTCGTTGTGTGCAATGCATGTTCCAGGAATAATGAACAAGGGAGCGGATTTACTGTCCAGAGGGAACCCGCTGTATGGGGAGTGGCGACTTCATCCCCAAGTGTTTCTGATGACATGGCAGAGATTCGGTCGAGCTGCCGTAGATCACTTTGCATCGCGCAAAAATGCTTAACGTCCCCTGTTCTTCTCTCTAGCAGGTGACGATGCACCGTTGGGTGTGGATGCTCTAGCCCACGAATGGCCAGACCTGTTACTGTACGCGTTCCCCCCGTTGAGCCTAATTGAGCCGACATTACGGAGGGCACGAGAGCGCAGTCATATGATGATTCTAATAGCACCAAACTGGCCGGGGAAACTGTGGGTAGCGGATTTTGCCCAGCTGCTCTACGACCAGCCATGGCCACAACCAGCACGCAGGGACCTTCTCTCTCAAGTACAGGGCGAGATATTCCACCCCTCCCCACAGAAGCTTTCTCTCCGGGCCTGGTCCATGAGAGGCTGAATTTAAATGCAGATGGTTTCCTAAGGTCATTGAGACAATTCAGAACGTGAGGGCCGCATCTACACGCTCTTTATACAGTCTCAATTGGGGAGTGTTCCAAGCATGGTGTGCAGAAAGAAACATTGTCCCTTATTTATTTACCATTTTGGACATATTATATTTCTTGCAAGACCCTGTAGACAAGGGTAGAGCCTTTTCCATGGTTAAGGTTTATTTGGCCGCTATCTCGGCATGCCATATAGGACTCGGTACTATAGGTCAGCATCCTCTCGTTTGCCGATTTATGAGAGGAGCGCGACGGTTACACCCAGTAACAAAGCTAATGGTCACGTCCTGGGATTTGTCTGTGTTCCTGAGCGCGCTATCTAAAAGCCCTGTTAGAGCCTGTTGAGAGCATCTCCTTAAAGCTGCTTTCTTTAAAGACTGCTCTGTTACTCGCTCTTACTACAGCAAAAAGGGTGAGTGAACTGCACGCATTATCAGTCCACTCCTCATGTATGATGTTTGCTCTGGGTGTTCAGAAGGTAACTTTAAGGACTAATCTGGCGTTTTTGCCTAAAGTATTCTTATTTTTGCCTAAATTGTATTGCAGACAACATTTTGGTAGAACCCCTACATATCTCTGACCATTTCTTCATTACATTAAAAACTACATTTTGCTACCTGTGTGCGACCAACCCCTATACCGGTTACTTTTAAACTAAACCTATGCTCCCTTTCCCCCTACCATCTTTCCTCTGTAGTATCCTCCTCTCTTCCCTCACCTACCCATTTCTCATCTCTGGATGCAGAAACTGACACTTTATGCTCTACTTTAACCTCTTGTCTAGACGATATTTGTCCTCTCTCCTCCAGGCCAGCACGGGCTGCCCCTTCTAACTCCTGGTTATCCGATGTTCTTCGTGAGCATCGGACCGAACTCAGGGCAGCAATGAGAAAATGGCGCAAATCAAAAGATCCGTCAGACCCGAGTATGTATCAGTTTTTGCTTTCATCTTTCTCTGCTGAAGTCCATACTGCCAAATCTTCATATTGCCACAAGATCAACAGTGCTTCAGACACACATAATCTCTTCAAAACATTAATTTCTCTCCTCTGTCCCCCTCCACCACTTCTATAACAGATGCTGCTGGATCTATCTGCTGCTTTTGACACTGTCAATCATCAGATCCTCCTGTCTGCCCTCTCATCCCTGGGCATCACAGGGATTCAACTTCGCTGGTTTGCATCATATCTCACTGGTAGGTCTTTAAGGGTGGACCCCTCCTCTTCTCCATATACACTACATCACTGTCTCCCAATATACAGGCACATGGCTTCTCCTACTATTGCTATGCCTCTCTTTATCTCCTTGCACTGGCTACCGGTTGTGGCTCGAATCAAGTTCAAGACATTGATGCTTGCATATAGAACAGCCACAGACTCAGCACCCGCCTACTTTCACTCACTACCATGAATCTACATCCCCTCCAGAAGTCTGAGATCCCCTAGTGAGCGACGCCTCGTGGTACCATCACAGAGAGGCTCAAAATCACTTTCCAGAACATTCTCGTTCACCATTCCTGGCTGGTGGAATGATCTTCCCACCCCTATCCGGAATGCTGAATCCCTGACAATTTTCAAGTGACAGCTGAAAACTCATCTCTTTCGATGCTACTTGACTTTATCCTAAATTAAAGAAAAAAAAAACTTTGTCTTTCTCTTTATTTATTCCTTCCCTTTCTAGCTTGTACTTATTTGAACAATGCCTGAAACTTGGTATTACGAGCACTTCCTGTGTCTGTTTGCCACTTTAAGAAGCATCACTTTATGTATTCCCCAATTGTAAGTCGCTTTGGATAAAAGCGTCTGCAAAATGACTAAATGTAAATGTATTCGATCACTCTGTTTCAGGTCAATCAGTGAATCTGATGGCTTTCCATCCGCCACCTTTCTCATGTTCTGAGGAAGAGCGGCTACACTGTTTATGTCCGGTGCGGACTCTAAAAATGTATGTAGAAAGAACCAGGACACTTCGCAAGAGCAATCAGCTTTTTGTTTCATGGGCTGACTCTTTTAAGGGAAAGCCTGTCTCCCGTCAGTGCCTCTCGCACTGGATTTTAGAGGCAATCGTGTTAATGTTACAATAACGCGAATATAGAGCCCCCAAGGGAGTTACGAGTTCACTCTACTAGAGGCGGTGAGCCTCACCCACCGAATTTGGCGACTGGAAGACGCTGGAGAGTGTAGCGAATTCTCAACAAGCTCCAGGAGGGAAATTTAACTGGCCTTTCACTCGTCTTTTGAGCAGTCCACACCAGCCAGTCTGAAGAGAGCTAGGTCTATTTGCTGAGCTCTGCAATGCACCAGACAGAAAGCACAGAAAGCGCCAACAAGCAGCCGTCGTTCCACTCTGTAAGGTAACCCATAACTCAGCTTCACGGTCTTCCTCTCACCTTTCAGGGACGTTAGACCTGGCCTTCATTTTTCCTGTTCCGCCATTGTTAATTATTTCACTCTGCCCATACCGATTAACGTGAAAGTGAAAGTAAACATTGCTAGGATGCACAGAGTTTACAGAACTGTCACACCATACAATTTTTAGGAGGACAAGACTGAAATTGAATCAGTAATTCACTCACAATCCTCCCCTCCACTGTAGCTCTTAAATCTCATTTGCACGTGCTCATCGGTGCCTCAAAATGTGACGCTATTAATTATTCTCTGCTGTACTCTACAGAAGAAAGAACGTCTCATTTGTTTGGAATGGCATGATTGAGAGTTTTCATTTTGGGTGAACTGTTCCTTTCAGAGCTGTGTAGTACCTAAACTATCCATTTCTCTCATCTCTAATACAGATTGTGAACAAACTGTTTAATTTTAGTTTTTCCACATAATGGACAGGTATTTGAAATGACACTGATGACAAATAAACAGAAATCCAGAGGTTGTGTTAACTTGTGTGATTGTCTGTGTGTTTCTAGCAGATGGAATGTTTCTGTCAAGTTCAGCAGCTCTGACGGCCAAGTGGAGATTTTTACAGACTGCAGAAGACGAATATGTGACAGTTTTATTTCGAGTCTTGGCCTCATTGAGGTATTTGTGTGATTGTCTGTGTGTTTCTAGCAGATGGAATGTTTCTGTCCAGTTCAGCAGCTCTGACGGCCAAGTGAAGATTTTTACAGACTGCAGAAGACGAATATGTGACAGTTTTATTTCGAGTCTTGGCCTCATTGAGGTACACTTGTGTAATAAGACCTTTTCCCCTCTCTCCTCACAAACCCTGAGTTAGTTACTCACAGAATTATTTCTATTAGGACCAGAAGGGCTGTTTTAAAAAAGAGGGAATTAATTATTGATAAATGCTTTAAAATAACAATATAAATAAATCACTTTAAAAATGTACACAAAAAATATAAATGTAATTATTAAAATGATTTCATTAATTTATAAAATGTTTTAAGAGTGCAGTTTGTGTGTGTATAATTTATACAATTCATTTTGTTTCTTGCTTTCATGTGATCATCTGTCCAAGAAGAAGAAGAAGAAGAATTTAACACAGCTGTCAAATTGATTGAAAATACCAAATAATAAATGCTATTTTAAAATGAAATTTTAAATTTTCATTTGAAAATTATTAAGTTTATTGCTATATATTTTATTGCTTTGATTAATAATAATATATTATTTTATGTTGTATTTCCTTACATTTTAGACATGACTTAAATATTTTAAATGAAAATTCAAAAGTACATTTGTAATTTATTTATTTTTTAATATTAAGTTAATAATTATTAATTCACTTTGGCACTCCTAGTACTCTAAATATTATTGAATCCTTTATTAAAATGCCCATTAAGAAATTCTCATCAAAACCATCCATTAAACTACATTCTCCTGGAATGAAGCACGTTCATATAAGAATCCATATAAAACATTCAGTCACTACAGTACACATAGTAATGCAATGTTTGACTGATTTGCCATGATAATAAATTGGTGGGTTTAGTCTGAAAGAAAACAGTATGTGTGATGGTTTATTTGTACATGGATGTATATAAACAGCTTCAGTTGTCTGCTATGGAGTATATTAGCAGCGTTCAGTAATCAGTGTTAAACTCTGTACGCTGAGGTTGTGGCTCCCTAGTCAAACTCCAGGGGGACCAGTGGAGCTGATTACTCCTGTGGGAGAGGGTGGATGGGCAGCGCACACACATAGCAGAGCAGCACAAGCAGACCGGAGACACCGGCTCCATCAACACCCACCAACATCTGCACACACCCCTATCCAGATGTGTTCTGGCCTCACCTCTGCCTCAACCACTCACCCTATTAAGGGCTGAACCCAATAACACAGCTCATAATTGTCATCTATTGACCCGGATTATAGATCCTGCTTGTACAGAATTAGCTTCCCTGCAGGATATGAATCAAATATCTCTCTTGCAGCAGGATATATCAAAACATTTAAGAGAGAAAAGAAGGAGAGATGTAACAACAAGGCCTAAACTGAAGAAACTCTACGGAAAGTGCTGCAGTTTTCCATAGAATAAAAAAGAGAAACAAAAAAATAAATAAAAATAGATTACAGAATTCCCCTAAATTAAAACCGAAAATCCAAAAAAAACTGTAATGAAAACAGGGAAATCCATGGGGTGAGAGAAGGAAGTAGAGAGAGAGAACTTACCACCTCACAGCAAATCCACCATCCCATTCATGGCCCTATAATTAAAGCCAAATGAGAATTTTGTGGCTCCCTATTAGCTTTTTATTTCAGCCTACAAACATAGAAGGGGGAATACCTCCAGTCAGCTATAAACACAGCTACCTCCACAGCTTAAACACACATGATTCACCTCCACAGAATGTCTAATGCGAGAAATGCTCTCTCTTTGCATCCCTATAGAAGCCGACAGCCGTTTGCATGTTTAAAATTCTGTCCAATATTACATTTCATGCACAGGTTAAAAAGTTATCCTCTGGAATTCACCCTGTTCCCACAGCCACTGACTCCCTCACTGGTGCTACTGAACTGGGCCGAATTACTTCACCTAAACCTTTAGTAGCTGTCTAATTTAGTGGACGACTACGCAGAGGACGTGGAGTAAAGTTACACAGGGTGAGCGTGTTAGCGAAATATGCAGTAGTCTGGAATAAGGGGACCGGGGGCTCAAGATTTATGGGAAGGATTTAGAAGTAACAAATCACGACAGTCCCTGGTAATAGTTCCTCCATAGACGCATTCATTTGACTTATGATTCAGGAACCTAAAAGGCTCTGCTGGCTCGGGTCATAGACGTCCAGGACCATTAAAACTCCATTGTTTAATACCCAGAAGAATTCATTCAGATGTTTTAATGCCCAGCCGTAGGACTCCAGTAATTCCTTGTTCCAAAGTGGAATTCTCTTTTATCTGTTAAAGGTTTAGTATGTAATTTTTTTTCCCATATTAAAGTACTTCATTCAATCTCAGCTTAATATGCAGAGACAACCATAAGTAAACTACAGGTAGGTTGAATCACAGAATACATTCACAACTCTACTTTTGATTTGTTCATCCAAAATTAGCCAAATTCTGTAAAAATTATACTGTAAAATCTATTTTTATGAATTCAATTGATTAGACATGCCTTTTGATTATTAAAATGTATTTAAACCATTTAAACAGAATCCAGAAAAAAAAATAATAACAATTACAATAAATAATTTAATTAAAAAATTAATAAAAAATAAAACAGAATTTGGAAAGAAAGGAAAAAAACATTGGGCCCTTTTTTTTGTTAAACGTATAATAAATTGTTGTCAAATTGTATAAGCGTCATGATTTCAATTAATTACACATGCTTTTTTAGTGTCAAAATTAAATTTAACCATTAAAACGGAATTCACAGGGCCCTAGAAGTCACGCATCACCATTTTTGGGTCCAAACGCTCATACAAAACTCTACTTCATCGTTCCTTTCAATAAAGTGAGTAAATCAAGCGTAGCGTTAGTTCTGGCAGGTCACGTTAGTCAAGCTCGCATCAGCTGACTCTCAGCTGATCCCCATCTACCTATAGGAATACGACACCTATCTAATCATTCATATATAAGGTCCCTCAGTATTATCAGCAGTTTTCGCATTGCTCAATAGCTAATTACCCTCCTCCATCCCCAGCTCCTCCTCTGTCAGTCAGGATTCAACCTTCTGATTCTCCTTTGAATCAGACTAATTCTAAAATGTGTACATAAAATTATTGAACTTTAACGATATCTGCAATACATTTATGTTGGTTCTGTTCTGTTTACCCTGGGGGGGTTATCGCTGCTCTCCCTGCTCTCATCCATGCTAGGCTGCATGGATGCGCAGGGAGTTCTTGCCCAGAACAGAACCATACCACCAATCCAAACTGTATGCTAATTTTCAATCATCTTTGATGATAGTGGTCCTGACAGAAACTGAAGATTTTCAAATGAGTCAGCCTTCCTTGGCATCACATTCTGAAAGCATGGCAAAACATTAAAATTGCTGCATAAAAACACTCTCTAAAGACATTGAATTTTATTTTCGGTGTCCTCCAGCACAGATTAGGTAATAGATGCTTCCATTCAGTTAGCTATCTAGTTTTTTCCATCTTATGAACTGCCTTTATGTGCAGTCCATCTCTAGCTGCGTTTCCATTAAGGATTTGCACAAAACTTTTGCGATATTTTATAAATGTCGATTAAAAAAAAAAAAACTATTGCAAAATGACTGCGTTTCCATTAACCAATGTTATGCGACTAAAACGCATGCGACTTTTTTTTCCCTCTCGCGATAAGTCATGGCGACAGATGTTGTAATACGTATATCGCATCCACCGCACTAGCCATTATTTTTAATCGGAGATGTAGGCGTGTATCTTTAGAGAAGCAGTGTGGAGAGCTGCTTCTGGGACGCTTCTGAAATAAACACAAGCGTTCTGAATAAACACAAGCATTGACTACATTGGTCATGATCATGTAGGATCTCTGTCTTCGAACGGACCCACTTACACTATTGAG
>NW_015544141.1:92328-93201 GCF_001515605.1 Sinocyclocheilus anshuiensis | reverse complement strand
GCCCAGAGAATAATAATACATTCCGTGTCTGTCCCTTTAACTCTGCCACTGCTCTAGAGAACATTGATGAGCTTCTTGTGTTCCCTGCCTTGGTTCCTGAAACCAGGAATGCACTGCCTGTGTTGTCTGTCTCTGTTTTCTCTAGGCCCCAGTCTCTGCCATGGGTCCCGGCTCCGTCTGCTCTGGCCTGGTGGTCTTCTGTCCTGCTCTGGTGGTCTTCTGCTCTGCCGTGGGGATCTTCGGACCCGTCTGCTCAGCTGTGGTGGTCCTCAGCTCCACCTGTTCTGCCGGCCCCACTCTGGCTCCCTGCTTCGCCGGCTCCACCCTGGTTTCCTGCTTCGCCGGTTCTGCCTTGGTGCTCTGCTCTGCCAACTCTGCCTCAGTCCCCGGTCTCTCCACTTCTACGTGGACCTGGCCCTCCGTCCCTCCCCCTGTTACGCCTCCGCCCTCCTGGATTATATTGAGTTACGAGTGTCTGGAAGCCGCTCCTTGGGGGGGGGGGGGGGGCTCCGTCACGATCTCTAGCTGGACTGCCCGTGAGCTTCGCTAGAGGGCACTCCATCCCAGACTTCTACCACTCCATCAATAACTTCATTTCCCATAATCCTTTGCCTGGACTCATCAATACGCACTGTTTGCACCTGTGTCTCATTTACCCTGTCTACTCAGACCCTATATAAGTCTGGTTTAGTTTGTCATTCTTTGCGAAGTCTTGTAAATGTTACACTGCATCTCTGAGCATTTCTCCTGTTTATATGTATCTTGGTTTTTGGACTCTTAGCCTGTGTTCTGGATAACCCTTTTGCCTGTGTTCTCTAACGTGTTTAGTCGGACTGATTGCCTGTGTGTCTGCTGTCTGATTTCGATCCTGGA
>NW_015544141.1:78108-88206 GCF_001515605.1 Sinocyclocheilus anshuiensis | reverse complement strand
CTTGTCCTGTCACGGCTATGGAGGCCGTCTGTGAATCCTCGTCCTGCCCTGTCATGGCTATGGAGGCCGTCTGTGAACCCTCTGCCCGTCCTGTCACAGCTATGGAGGCCGTTTGTCAACCCTCTGCCCGTCGGCTATGGGCTATGGAGGCCGCCTGTGAACTCTTTGTCTGTTCTGTTCCGGCCAAGGAGGCTGTTTGTCTGTCCATCCCCAGGCTCTGCCATGGTGGTCTTCTGCTCTGTCCACTCCGCCGTGGTGGTCTTCTGCTCCGCCAGTTCCATTTGCTCTGCCGTGGTGGTCCTCTGCTCCGCCGTGGTGGTCTACTGTCTGGCTCTGGTGGTCCTCTGCTCCGCCCTGGTGGTCTACTGTCTGGCTCTGTCCCTGGTCTTTCCACTTCCACGTGGACCTGTCCCTCCGTCCCTCCCCTGTTCTGCCTCCGCTCCACCGCCCACCTGGATCGTATAGTGTTTGGAGTGTCTGGAAGCCGCTCCTTGGGGGGGGGGGGGGGGCTCCGTCACGATCTCTAGCTGGACTGCCCGTGAGCTTCGCTAGAGGGCACTCCATCCCAGACTTCTACCACTCCATCAATAACTTCATTTCCCATAATCCTTTGCCTGGACTCATCAATACGCACTGTTTGCACCTGTGTCGATTAGGAGCCACGATCACAGAAATCGCCACGATTGTTTCACGATGCCAATCTTTCATCTGGGACAGTCGAAAATCGTGCAGTGTGTTTCGGGCTTTACACACGCGGCTGAAATGTTGGCTATCATGAAAAGTATATGAATAGCGATAATACCAACGTATTTAAGAAGAATAGTGTAAACAGCACTACACACCCAAATGAAAACAGAGGCGCAATCGGTGTTTATCATAGCAAAGGCAACATATCATATGAATTCCGTGAGTGGTGGCCAGGATTCTGATCATGGCTTGTCTTGAAAAACTAAGAGTTTGACATTCGTCTTAGAAAAAAGTCACACTGGAAGACTGCGCGCCAAATCTTCTGACATTGCCAGAATTTCAGGCTAGCAATCAAAGACTACAGATTTTAGCCTAGGATTATAGTTCTATTTTAGGATTTTCAAAATTTGCCTCAGACGACCAAACCGTGGCCCTTTTGACCATGTTTTTGTCTGTCATTTCCAGACAAAGCATTATGAAATAATTTACTTACGGTTTGTGATGCAGCAGCAGTCAGTTCTAGTACTGCTTCATCTTGTTGCAACAAATGTTTCTCTGTGAACTCCCCATGACACTGGGCCTCATTAACAAAACAAAATGCTCCAAACAATCCTAAGACACGATCCGGGATGCCATTAAAAATAAACTATCCACTTGTTGCAATGGTCTTGTTATGGAGGCCTGGTAGGGAATCAGAAGGTTTAAATATAGAAAAATGAAACTTGTGTTTTTATTAAAATGAACAGAAAGGCAATGTATTACATGGATTATTTAAAAACATTCATTATATTGTTTTTATTGTCCTCTTTATGTCCTACTGTCAGACTCGAGCGCGTGGGACTGTGGCAGAAAGTGAACACGCATCTGTATACTGTATCCAGTGTAGACAAGATAGCGGCAGTGATTGTAATTTTTATTTGCTTTTAACACAACGTAACACTCGCATTCAGTGTAATCAGCGTTTTTGTGGCAGGACAGCAAAGTGACAGAAAAGCTGTACCTGGGAAATAATACTTAAAAGTAGGTTCACCCAAAAATGAAAATTTTATTATTTCATCTTCATGTCATTCCAAACCAATGTCTATGTTTTCTATGGAACAAAAAAAGAGCTATTTCACAGTGTCCTGGATGCTTTTTTCATACAATGAACACAAATGGGGCTGAATACGAGCTCTCGAAAGAATAACCGTATAAGAATGACAGAAGTGATCATTATAACTCTTACTATGGTGCAGAAAATGTTCCTCTTCACTGTAGTTCTCAGATCTCATTTGCATTCATATAGGTAAAAACATGAGTCAAGGTGCATCACGCCACACTAACTCAAGGTGGCATAGTTGTATGTGAATAAGATTTTAGAAGATTCTGACTTAAATTATGTCCTTATATTGTTTCAAACAAGCTTTCAATAGGCTCCAGAAGACATGTAGCATGTATGTATGTAAATGGAATTTAAAAGCACAAATTTCATGTATATACTGTATATATATATATATATATATATATATATATATTGTAATGAAAATTACATTGTAAAGTTATTTTATTATTATTATATATATATATATACACCCACCCACACACATCTTTATTTGACCCTCTAACTCCAGCACTCTCTATTCTAGTTATATTCTTTATAAAAAAAAAACTTGCCCCTTTTAGACTTGCACTCTATTTATTTACTAACTGCTTGTTTTCTTAAAAAAAAAAACTAACACTTGCTTCTCTAATCTTTTTGCATTCTATCTATTTTTTTTCTTTTTATTTATTATACAATTATAATTCTGACTTTCTGACTTCTGATTAACAAAAGCAAAAAAGGCCTCTAACACTAGCTTGCTCTATTTTTTTTCTATTCTATCTGTTTTCTTTTTATTTATTATATGAAAAAAAAACCTTGCTACGTGTACTGCGTTAAGCTGAGTCTTGTTATAGCACTTGCTTATCATTGCTCTTTTGTTGATTTTGATTGCTTCCATTGTCGTCATTTGTAAGTCGCTTTGGATAAAAGTGTCTGCTAAATGTCTAAATGAACAATGAACGTCTGCTAAATGTCTGATAGAACAATGTAATGTAATGTAATTTAATGTAAAACATGCCACACAATACTAAATTTGTTCATAAAATTTTTTTAACCTGTTGCTATTCACTTGCTGGCAGGCTTTGGGTGGTTGACAGGTCATTGCTTACTTGCCCAAAAGATCCTAACCCCAATTCTTGATATTTTAAGGCTTAGGTTTCTCCTTCAATGCAATTCTGTTGTCATTGCTTTAAAAAGACATGCCCTAACATATAGATAAATCCACATTTCTGGCATAAAACTCTAGATGGCGCAGTCCGATAGGTCTAACTCAATCTGACATAATGACATCATCACATGGCGCAGCTGATTGGTTCTTTTTGTATCAGCAGCCAATGAGCTTGCTGTTCAACATTCAAATACTTGGCTAGTGCTTGCTGCAGCACTTGCAGCACACTTCAGAATCCTCCACCTTCCCCAGCTCCACCTGTATAGATTTGCTATGGGGTGATTCATGTATGCTATATAGGGGTTATTTCATATACAGTATGTTATATGTGCAGCAGCAGTATCTTACATGCTCACAGCAGCATGTTGTGGATGTATTGGCAGTAGCAAGTCTCGGTACTTGCTTTGCTGCAGCAGCAGCAGCATAGCAGATCTATTCCGCCAAGTCCAACACATGAACATTGTCATGTACATTATCATGCCAATCCCTCCGAGAGTTGTCATGACAGAAATATATTTTATGTTTGTGTTATTTGTCAATGCTCTTTTACGAGATGAGAACAGAACAGTCTAATTGGGTCATTTGTCAGCTATACATTGTCTGTTTCACTGTAACTCACTTACAATCTAAATGAGACTGAATATAATTTATTCCACCCAAGTACTGTGGAGGCCATCAACTGACATCATAAATAAAAGCTGCATTCATTGTAATTGAATGAAAAAAATACCAGTACTATTTATTAAACAGTACTATCTATTGTAACAAATATTAGTTTTATTTAACATCTTTGCAGCCCAAAACCACATTATCAGAAACAGGGGTCTTTCAGAATGAGTGTATGGGTTACTATCTGTTGTGATGCATCAGCAGAATTTGGATCCATTTGCAGCTTTATTGAAAGTAAACAGAAAAGATAGGGTCAATAACCAGTACAGACAATAGCGGAGACTAGGCAGGGACAAAACGGGGGACAGGCACCAGGTCGGGGCAGGCAGCAAGCAATCACAGTCCGAAGAACAATCCAAGTCAGGACAGGCAGAGAATGATCAGAAAACGATTAACAGTCCAAGGTCAAAACGAGTAGGCAAGATACAGGGGAAAACGCTCAGTAGTGACAGCAGGGGCAAATCAAGACTTCGCAGAGAACTAGTGTGAGTGTGCGGTTTAAATGTGTGAGTGTAATTAGATGCAGGTGTGTGCGTGCAATCAGTCGCGGGTATGAGGCATGATGGGAACTAGAGTCCGAATGGATATAGTCAATATTCAGGAGAGGGTTCCCTCTGGTGGTGAGGAGGAGGCGATATGGGAGCCTCCTCTGTAACAGGGCCCTCCCCCTGTGAGCGGCTCCTGATGAAAGGAGGCAAACCACGAGGTCGAGGGGCCGGTTTCTCCGGATGCGTCCTGTAAAACTCTTCTGTGAGTGTGGGGTCGAGGATATCTCCAGCATTGACCCAGTATCGCTCCTCCGGTCCATACCCCTCCCAATCGACCAGATATTGGAGGGTGCCGCACCGGCGCCTGGAGTCGAGCAGCTTGTGCACTTGATATGCCTCCTCGCCGTCAAGCAGAATAGGCCGGGGGGTCTGAAACCCGGCTCCCTCCTCCGACTCTCCTCCCGGACCACCAGCGGTTTTCAGAAGCGATACATGGAATGTGGGAGATATACGGTAATTAGTAGGCAGATCTAAACGGAATGATACCTGGGACTGAGCTTTTTACATGGAAGTCTGTGGCGCAGATCCTTAGTCCAAAGCCAAAACCATTGGCCTGGAGCGTATTCGGGACTGGGACGTCGATGTCGGTTGGCTTGTTGTTCCTGTCGTCTCACGGCATGTAGCAAGTGGGTATGAGCTTGGTCCCAGACCTCCTCACTGCGTCGTAACCAATCTGTGACTGAGGATAGACCGGTGGGTTCGCCAGACCAGGGGAACAATGGCGGTTGGAAACCCAGCATGCATTTAAAGGGGGTCACACCTGTGGCTGGTTTCACGAGTGAATTCTGCGCATATTCCGCCCAAAACAAGTACCTGCTCCAGTCTGATTGATGTTGTTGGCAATATGATCGGAGGAACCAGATAATTTCCTGATTCAGGCGTTCTGTCTGTCTGTTAGATTGAGGATGGTAGCCGGATGTGAGGCTGATGTTAACATTGAGGTGTTTGAAGAAGGCAGACCATACCCTTGAGGTGAACTGGGGACCCCGGTCTGAGACAATGTCCTCAGGAAAACCATAGAAACGAAACATATGATTGCACAGTAATTCAGCTGTTTCGAAGGACGTGGGTAGTTTAGGCAGGGGAATTAGACGGCATGCTTTGGAAAATTGGTCTATAATAGTGAGTATGGTGGTTTTACCTTGAGAGTTTTGCAGGTCGGTGATGACGTCGATGGCGATGTGAGACCACGGGCGTTGTGCCGTGGGCAATGGTTGTAACAGGCCGGCTGATAGTTGTCTGGGTGATTTAGAAGTGTTGCAGGTAATACAGTTTTGGACGAATTTGGTTGTATCAGATAACAAAGTGAACCACCAGAATCGGTTCTTGAGCAGGTGTGCAGTAGCAGTGATTCTGGGGTGTCCCGAACTGGGTAGAACATGTACCTGTGTCAATAGGCGTTCTCGCAGTGATTCAGGAACATAGGTGAGATTGGCGGGACTTTCAGGAGGTGGCGGGTTCTGGAGATTCAGGTTGTTTATTTCGGTCATGATGTCCCACTGCACGGGTGCAATGAGAAGCTCCTCAGGAAGGATACTTTCACTGACGTTTGAGCAGAACGTTTCTTCGGTTTGACGAGAGAGGGCGTCGGCCTGGAGATTTTTGGTGCCTGGTCTGTATGATACAGTAAACTGAAATCTGGTGAAGAATAACACCCACCTTGCCTGTCTGGGGTTTAATCGTTTGGCCGAGCGCAAATATTCAAGATTCTTATGATCGGTGAGAACTATAAATGGATATGATGCTCCCTCCAGCCAGTGGCGCCATTCCTCTAGTGCCAATTTCATGGCCAGAAGTTCGTGGTTGCCCACATCGTAATTCCGCTCTGCGGCGGTTAGTTTGCGAGAAAAGAAGGCGCACGGGTACATCTTTGCTGGTGATCCATGCTGTTGGGAAAGTATAGCGCCTACCCCGGTGTTAGAGGCGTCGACCTCGACAGTGAATGGGCGCTCTGGATCTGGATGTTGGAGGATAGGTGCGGAAGTGAACCGAGTCCTTAGCTCATCGAATGCCTGCTGTGATTCCGAAGACCAGGTTAGTTTGGTGGGGTGACGTTTAGTCATGGCTGTCAAAGGAGTGGCGATCGAGCTGAAGTTTCTGATAAATCGCCTGTAGAAGTTCGCGAACCCCAGGAAGCGTTGTAATTCCTTGACTGTCCGAGGTAGCGGCCATTCCAGAACTGCCTTGACCTTCCTCTCATCCATCGCTACTCCCTCCTGGCAGATCACATACCCGAGAAAAGATGTGCTTGTATGATGGAACTCACATTTCTCAGCTTTAACGTAGAGTTGGTACTGAACAAGGCGTTTTAGTACATATCTGACATGACGAATGTGTTCCACCAGGGAATTTGAATAAACCAGAATATTATCGATGTACACGATTACCCATCTGTTGAGCATGTCCCGGAAAACGTCATTCATGAAGGATTGGAAGATCGATGGACTGTTTGCCAGGCCGAAGGGCAAAACCAAGTGTTCGTAGTGCCCACTAGTGGTGGAGAATGCCATTTTCCATTCAACCCCCTCTCGAATGCGAATTAAGTTGTAAACATTGCGTAAATCCAACTTGAAGTAGTACTTGGCCTGGCGGGGCTTTTCTAGAGCTGCGGGGACCAGTGGCAAGAAATAACGAAACTTAATAGTAATATCGTTAAGGCCGCGGTAATCGAAGCATGGCCGCAACCCTCCATCCTTTTTCTTTACAAAGAAGAACCCAGCCGAGGCAGGAGAAGTCGAGGGTCTAATGAATTCTTTCCTCTTCAATATAAGCTTTCATAGCTTCGGATTCAGGTTGTGATAATGGAAATATCCTCCCTTTAGGAGGAGTGGCACCGGGTATCAGATCTATGGTGCAATCGACGGAACGGTGGGTTGGGAGTTGTAATGCTTGTTTTTTTACTGAAGGCTTCGGCTAGGTCAGCATATTCGGGGGGCAGGTTTAATTTGTCTGTGTTTTGAACAGATGGAGAAGAATCATGGAGGTGTAACCGTGTGATTCTTGATAGACAGCGATCTTGACAGGTAGCATCCCATTGAACGATTTTTCCCTCCCTCCAAGAAATGTGTGGGTTGTGTGTGCGCAGCCAGGGTAATCCAAGAATGATAGCGTGATTGGGGGAATGGATGACGTAGAATCTGATGTATTCAGAATGAAGGGTTCCTATTTGTAGTTTGACTTCTTCGGTGATACAAAGAACTTTTCCCTCTCCGAGGGGTCGGCCATCTAGCGCCTCCACTGCCAAGGGGAAATTACAAGGGGTTAGTGTGAGTTCATGTTGCAGGGCGAATTCATGTGAAACAAAGTTACCAGCCGCCCTGGAGTCTAACAGAGCAGTAGTGGTAATCGTTTTATCATTGTGAGTTATTTCGACTGGCAACCTTATGCTTGAGGAAGAAGTAATGATACGGGTGTTGACACTCACCGATCGGGGTTTGGATGATGGATGGACCGAGCAAGAGGATATCATGTGCCCAGCCTGACCGAAGTAGAGGCACAGTTGGTTCCGCATGCGGTGTTCGCGTTCTTCGGGAGTGAGGTAAGTGAATCCCAGCTGCATGGGTTCTGTTGCAGTGTTGTTCTCTGGTGTAAATCGAGGCATGGATCAGGTTAGGACGTTGTGAGCGGATCAAATTATCAATTTGAATGGCGAGTTCAATGAATTCACTCAGACTTTTCCCCTCGTCTCGACAAGCTAACTCTGACTGGAGCTCCGAATTCAATCCCCTCCGAAACAGAAGTTTTAGCGTGTCCTCACCCCAAACTGTCTGGGCACTTACTGGTGATGCTAGGGGTGGCGTGGTGTGACTAGGTGCCGAGGCTTGAGCGGATGCAGCCATGGGTGGCGTTACTTGAAGGCCTTGCAGCGCTTTAACTAGCTCCTCGGTGAGCGAGGTGAGCCGGTTTAGTTGGTGTTGATGCAAGGTGAGCTGTGTGGCCTGTGTAGATAGCTCAGTGGATAATTGCATGAGTGCTGCTGGATCACTGTTTGGCGAAGTCTTCTGTTGTGACGCATCAGCAGAATTTGGATCCATTTGCAGCTTTATTGAGAGTAAACAGACAAGATAGGGTCAATAACCAGTACAGACAATAGGCACGGACAAAACGGGGGACAGGCAGAAGGTTGGGGCAGGCAGCAAGCAATCAGAGTCCGAAGAACAATCCAATCCAATCCAAGTCAGGGCAGGCAGAGAATGATCAGAAAACGATTAACAGTCCAAGGTCAAAATGAGTAGGCAAGATACAGGGGAAAACGCTCAGTAGTGACAGCCGGGGCAAATCAAGACTTCGCAGAGAACTAGTGTGAGTGTGCAGTTTAAATGTGTGAGTGTAATTAGATGCAGGTATGAGGCATGATGGGAACTAGAGTCCGAATGGATATAGTCAATATTCAGGAGAGGGTTCCCTCTGGTGGTGAGGAGGAGGCGATATGGGAGCCTCCTCTGTAACACTATCGTCTTAACAGTTTATCCTTATGTTTATCTTCGTCTCTCATAAGACATTAAGCTTTGACTGAGGTAAATGAGGAAAATTAAAAATGGTTAGAGGACCTAGACTTGGTCCCTGAGGCACTCCATGTGGCTTTCAGATAAGGCTTCAACACTGGCCCAGCATTTCCTCAACAACACAACTGGAGGCATTTATCTGCACACCAAGTGCCTCAACAGTCAGCCAGAAACCACTCGTAAATCAAGCAGAGCTGGAAAAACTGCAAAATGACTTTGTCCACGGTCTTGGCAGGAGTGTGGCAGCATTCATTTTATGAGAGCCCTTAGCTGAAAAAAAAAACCAACCAGGATGTATACACAGGTTTGAACATGTTTTAGTTTTCAACTGGTTTAAAAACAAATTTCTCAACTAATATCAACACTTTTCTCTGTGTTCAAGAGTTATTTCTTCTTATTATAAATGTCAAAAAACACTTGTGATTAGGGGTGTGCAATATGACGATTTTTGATCGTGGATGATCAAAATGTCTCTCTCCACGATCTACTTTTGAAAAAGCATTATTGTGCTACAGCGCGCCTCCGTCTCAAAATACTGTACAACGTGACATACGTTCACATCAAATGTTAACTCAGCGATAGATTCACTGGACACTGCACTTATTTGCAATCACAAAAATACATTATTTGCATGTGCTTTAAATCCTTGCCGGTTAAACATTTAATTTGCGTGCTGTTCTGACGTGCGCTTTCTCTGAGCACATACATCTGAAGCGCGCGCACGCTGAAAAGCCTGTCAAAGGCTAAGTTATGAACTAAGTTATGTTTTGCATCTGATTGAGCTAATACTGTCAAAAACACACAAGGATTACATACACACAGTTGGTTATGTCCAGTGGTGGAAAGAGTACTGAAACAATACTCAAGTAAAAGTACCATTACCTTCCAAAAAATGTAGTGCGAGTAGAGTAAAAGTACTTGTCCAAAAAAACTACTTGAGTAAGAGTGAAAGAGTAGCCTATTTAAAAGTACTCATGAGTATTGAGTAGTGAGTACTGAGCTGTGGATGCTACCCCCTCATAATAAACGCTGTACACCACAATTTATACATTTTAAAAATATTAAACATTCTGTAATTCACATGATCTTGTTTGTCATAAAGAACGAAGGATATCTTTCATCCCGCAGTTTTAATCTTGGCTGCCAACTCTTTAAAATACATCAAAACAGCACAGAAACAGTATTCAGTTGAAGAAAAGATGAAAGTTATTCTCAGTACAATCATCTCATTTTAAATCATAAAGTTTGAAAAAATAGATTTAAAATCATGTGTAAGGCCACTGAGACAGCATGCTGTTGTTGCACATAAAATATTAATGTTTAGAACAGTGCAAATACAAACACCATTAGAAACTCATAATTCAGCATCACACACCATGATATGGGTTAAAATGAGAGCCCATTTCTCTCCAAAACGGTGCCAGTTTTAGCGTTTTGCAA
>NW_015544141.1:71105-76978 GCF_001515605.1 Sinocyclocheilus anshuiensis | reverse complement strand
AAAAAACTACTTGAGTAAGAGTGAAAGAGTAGCCTATTTAAAAGTACTCATGAGTATTGAGTAGTGAGTACTGAGCTGTGGATGCTACCCCCTCATAATAAACGCTAATTTATACAATTTATACATTTTAAAAATATTAAACATTCTGTAATTCACATGATCTTGTTTGTCATAAAATATCTTTCATATCTATCATCCAGCAGTTTTAATTTTGACTGCCAACTCTTTAAAATACATCAAAACAGCACTATAATTAGACGAGCGTTTTCTGAATCCAGATCACAGCCTTCACGACGGGGGCCTTCTGTTTTTCCCCCGATCTCCATGCTGAGGTCTCAAGATTGTTGGAGAAACCGTACTCATCCCGTATTTACAGCCCCACAGTCTCTAATTATTCAAAAGAACATCATGGGGCTGAATGATAAGGGATATGGGGCGATGCCAGTGGTGGAGCAGACGCTTGCGAGCTATCTCTCCCCATCCTCAGCATCGTCCCTGAAGGCCCCGAAGCTTCCCAACAGACCTGTTAAGCTTACATCTAGTCTGGTTGGGAAAGCTGCAAATTCATGCCATACCTTTTACACATTTACTCGAATTGTTATGCTGATAATACAATTTGTAAGGAAAAATGCATTAAATAGCGAGGTATTTCTGCGGAAACTTTTTCAAAGGAAAACACACACACGTCTCTTTGCTAAGCCACGGCGGTCTCGGTGAATCAGCAGCATACACAACTGAATGGAACAAAAAGTGTTGAACTTGAAAATTGTATATGCGCGAGTGCACTTGCTAACTGAAGGCGGATTGCATAAAATGGATTTAAAAAAAAAAAAAGTTTATGAAGAATGCGCTTCCAGCAGCCATGATAAACAGTTGGCGTTTAAAGTTTTCTATGCACAATTTTGATTTGACGAAAGTCACTAGCCCTATTACTATCTATCCAATCACGTTGATGGATAAAAATAAAATTAAAATAAGCATGTAACGACCACAAATGGAGGAAAATAGCGGAGTAAAAGTACCGATACATCACTTAAAATGTACTCAAGTAAACGTAAAAGTACATAATTTTTAAACTACTCAAAAAAGTACAATTACTGATAAAAACTACTTAATTACTGTAACATGAGTATTTGTAATTCGTTACTCCACACCCCTGGTTATGTCTAAAGTGAAAGTAAACAGTTGAGAGAAAAATGGATGCTTGCTTGTATATTAGATGCGTGCAGCTCTTAAAGCGACAGTACAAAACATGCTGCCGCTTGTCATTAAAGGGATAGTTCACCCAAAAATTAAATTTCTGTCATTATTTACGCACTCATGTTGTCCCAAACCTGTATTAATTTATTTCTTGTGTTGAGCACAGAAGAATATATTTTGAAGAATGTGGGTAACCAAACAGTAGTGACTTTGATAATGGGAATAAATAAATAAAATACTATGGAAGTAACTGGGGACCAGCAACTGTTTGGTTACCCACATTCTTCAAAATAAGTTTTATTTTCAACAGAAGAAAGAAACTAATTCGAGTAAAAAAAAAAATAAAAAAAAATAAAAAAACTCAAGAGTGAGTAAACGATGACATAATTGTCATTGTAGCAATCCCGTGGATCCGAGAGCCTCGACTGATGAGTGAGGTTTCCTTAAATCCACCACGACAACGCGATGAACTCAAAACAGCATCTTTATTCCGTACACCTCGAAACGACTCACAACACCCCACAGCACCGTGAAACTGTTTTAACACATACAAATGACAAAATTCACAATTCAAGCATAGACTCATAAACGTTCTGAATTGCATAAATAAGCATCACAATCGATTACATTGCACAACAAACATTCATGCATTTCTTTAATTACAATCAACATACCTCTCTACACTCACCAAGGAATGCAAATCAAATATGATAATCCTTTCGTCATCATCAGACGTGTGTCGAATTCACTTCAAAATTATACAAAGTATAAAATCCACATTAACACAATGTAGGCTCAAACAATCAGCGTCTCATGTTCACGTTCACCCGCCATCTTATTAAGCTTACTAGTCCACCTGATCACTACGGTGTCCGAGAAGGACAATTTCAGCACAAGTATTCACGATTTCCAGTTACAATACATAAAAGGTACAAAGACATTCAAGATACAAAAAATCTGTAAAATTGCAAATTAAATTACACAAACGTCTTTGATGTTTCATAACACAATTCATACATGCTTCTTATATTAGGAACATAATTACAGTATTTCAAATGGTCCCTTACACTCCCACCAATCATGACAGGATAAGCACAACCCCAATAAATCATACATGATTTCAAATCTGAAGGGCCATTTAATAATCCACCTTGTGCAAGAAAGCATGAAATTATGTTAACATGATTAGGTTAAACATGAATATCCAAATGTGTGTTTTAAAGGGGTCATATGATGCGATTTCAAGTTTTCCTTTCTCTTTGGAGTGTTACAAGCTCTTGCTGCATAAAGAAGATCTGTAAAGTTGCAAAGACTAAAGTCTCAAATCCAAAGCGATATTCTTTATAAAAGTTAAGAGTCAGCCATGCCTACCTAAAACGCCTCGTTCTAACACGCCCCCACATATCTACGTCACTATGTGGAAATATTAGCATAATGCCGCCCAAATGTGCACGCAAAGAAAGAAGGCATGGTTTCAGGAACAGCAGTGGTGTTGATGAAGCCATGTCAGGGAGTTTCAGTGCGAAAGCAAAAGCACATTATTTGGCCTTCCGGAAGTAGATGCAATTAGGAATCATTGGTTAAGATTTATTTACAACAGAACAGCACAACCCAGATGTTCAAATCTGTGCAACGCATGTTATGGACGACAGTTTTTTTAACCTAGAAGAGTATAAGGCTGGCTGTGCACAAAGGCTATTTCTAAAAAAAAAAAAGAAGGGTAAATTCCGACTTTGCTATGACAATCTGGCGCTCCTGAATCAGCGACTGTAAGTATGTTTTGTTATTAGTTTAAGTATTTGCTATTGACTGTTCAAACGCAGAGTTTAGCGCAGCACAGAGTAACGTGTCATGTGAGTGTGTGTGAGGGGAACAGGATCACATCACAGAAGAGTGAACTGCCTGTCAGAAATCATAGCACGTCAGCTGTCTGGTTTGTGTACTGCATCATCACTGTGTCTGTCACTGTGTCTGGTTTCTCTGTTGCCCTTTCGGACTTGAACTGATGGTAAAACTAACGACATTATTAACTGTCTTGATATTTACTTTGAAAGCTGACGCTCGCGATTATGGTAAGGGTTAAATGAACGATTACGTTCATTTCCAACGCGTGCTTGTGGTGTTCGGCCAATCACAATGCACTGGGTCAGCTGGCCAATCAGAGTAGACTGCGCTTGTCAAAGGAGGGGGCTTTGTTGAAAACGACGTGTTTGAGGGAGGCGGGGCATAGAGCACCTACAATAATGTACAGTATTTGAAAAATAATGTGTTTTTTGAACATTAAAGCATGTCAACATATTCTGTTACACCAAATACACAAAATAATGATATTTAAAATAGCATCATATGACCCGTTTAATCTTCTACTGCACTGCATCTTTCAATTTCAAGCAGGAGCACTAACTTTTGAACTGGTCTTTCTAGACTGAACAAAATTATAAACGCAGGGCTTATAGTTCAGTACATAATTGAGGGTTTAGATGGAGAATAATGCTTTCCTAATGATCTCTGTTCACTAACTCGCATTTTCACTCTTTGCACTAATCCATCACTGTTCACAGCTGTTTCCACTATTCGTCCCAGCTGCCACTGATTTCTCGGAGAGAGGTCTTCCTTTATCATGACTACATCGTTCACCTTGAGATTACGCCGCACCACATGCCACTTCTGCCTCATGGAGATGTTCAGAAGATACTCTCTCTTCCACCGACTCCAAAATTGTTCAATCAGATACTGCATAAGGCGCCAACGCTTGGTGCCATACAAATTCTCCTGGAGGCAGAAGGGCAACCTTTGGCTTCATTTGAATCAAATGATTAATTAAGTGTTAAAGGCTCAAGGGAATTAGGATCATTTATTCCATCTACTGTTAGAGGACGACTGTTAACGATGGACATGGCCTCATAAAAGACCGTTCTAAGAGAGGCATCATCAAGTCTTCCCAAACTTTGAGCCAAGGACAAGGTCTTCACTGGGGATCTATCTCTGGGGCTCATCTAGTTGTCCTGATCTCCGCTGACATTCAGGGCAGTCGAGGTCATCTCTAAGTGCTGATCCACCATCTGGGCTGGATACGTACTGATTCCGGGTGACTGCAGTGACCATCTGATCTGGATACAGACTGGATCTGGTGGCTACGGTGACCTCGGAATAAGAAAGAAACAGACTAATATTAGCGTAGATGCCATTCTTCTAACGATGTAGCAAGTACATCGGGTGTTATGGGAAGTGTTCCCGGTTCCGGTTGTCCTAATTAATGCAGCCTAAAAATCCTTTAACGGATTTGAATATTAGAAATGTGTAAGTGTGTTATGTGCTATGTTCCTTCTAAGCTGCGCACGCCTGCGGCCACGCACTTCTTCCACCACCACCGCGCAGAAGAAATAATGTGCCGCGCATACGCAATGAGTTGGGAAAGCCATTTGCGATGCTGAATTTTCAGCATCATTACTACAGTCTTCAGTGTCATATGATCCTTCAGAAATAATTCTAATATGCTGATTTATTATCAGTGTTGAAACTGTTGTGCTGCTTAATATATATTTTTTTGGAACCTGTGATACTTTTTTATTTGATTCTTTGATTAATAAAAAGTTAAAAAGAGCAGCATTTATTCAAAATAGAAATATTTTCTAAAAATATAATTCTTTACTTTATTAATTTAACACATTATTGCTGAATAAAATAATTAATTTCTTAAAAAATAATAAAATAAAATGACTGACCACAAACTTTTGAATAGTAGTGTATATTGTAACACAAAATTTCTATTTTGAATAAACACTGTTCTTTTGAACTCCATGAGCATAAGAAACTTATTTAATAAACATTATTGATCCCAAACTTTTGAATGGCAGTCTACTATACTGTAAAAAAAAAAGTTTTCTCAGGTAACGCATGAATATCTACCATTCCTGCTACGTGTGTTTTCCTGGTTCCCTAGATGTCATTAAACTCTCATTGTTGATGTACTCCTTGTCTCCTCGCTTCACGCTCCCTCACAGTAGCATTGTGACAGAATACCGGACCAAGACAGTAAGCGGTGCCCCTTCTCCCTGTTTTGTTTTCTTGTTTTTTTTTTAAGTGTTTTTTTTTTTTTATTATTTCTAATGGATCCCCTGGAGCAGTTATGTTCTATTTATCAAGATGGTTGTCCCCTGGAAGAGTACATCAAGGAATTCCTCACCTGCTCAAAGCAGATTTCCCTCAACCGGTGGACTCTGGTGGACTGCTTCTGGGGTGGTTTGGATGAGGGGATTTCTCAACGGATGCCACTGGCAGGGTCCAGGTGGACTTTGGATGGGTCAAGGCTCGGTTCGTCAGCGCATCCCATCTCCTCGCTGCCAGCCAAGAGGCATCACCTATTCGTTCCATCCATCCAAAGTCAAGCCCACTGGCCGTTCAGAAGTCAACCCCACCGGCCGCGGCATTCCCAAGTCTGCCGGCTGTGTCGTTCTCCCTTACACAAAAGAGGAGAATGAGGAGAAAAGGATGGCTCACCGCCCTCTTCCTCGCCCGAGAGTGCCCCCCAGAGCTCGCTCCAGTGTCGGCTCCAGCCCCAGAGCTCGCTCCAGTGTCAGCTCTAGCCCCAGAGCTCGCTCCAGTGTCGGCTCTAGTCCCAGAGCTCGCTCCAGTGTCGTCTCCAGCCCCAGAGCTCGCTCCAGTGTCGGCTC
>NW_015544141.1:65797-70995 GCF_001515605.1 Sinocyclocheilus anshuiensis | reverse complement strand
TCCCCGAGTTTAGACCAAGAAGGGCTCCAGTCCCCACGTCCAGCCCAAGGAGGGCTCCAGTCCCCACGTCAAGCCCAAGGAGGGCCACAGTTCCCGAGTTAGGCCTACGGAGGACCTCTAAAGACTATATTCTCCCCAAGGATTTTTTTGGGGGGGGGGGAGTAGTAGGGGTCCATCCGTGGAGAGTTCCCTGCTTTCTAGTCTGCCTGCTCCGCCATGGCTTCCTAGTCTGCCTGCTCCGCCATGGTTTCCTAGTCTACCTGCTCTGCCATTGCTCCCAGAGCTCCCTGCTCCGCCATGGCACCCCGAACTGCCTGCACCGCCATGGCGCCCCGAGCTCCCTGCTCCGCCATGGCCCCTGAGCTCCCTGTACCACCATCGCACCCTGGACTGCCTGATCCGCCCCCCCTCCCTGGTGGAATTGTTACGGCGGGGAGGGGGGAGTAATGTCAGACTCTGTTTCTGTCTTGTGTTGTGTTTTGTTCCCCACGTGCTCTGTCAGTTTCTGTTTCTGTCTTGTGTTTCGTTTTGTTCCCCACGTGCTCCATGTTATGTTTTGCCCTTATTTGGTCTTCCTGTTCCTGTTCCCTGATTAGGTTAATTTGTCCCAGGTGTTTCCTATGTTTATTATGTCATTATTTCCAGGTGTTTCCATTTAGTTCTGAGTACTTAAGCCCTGTGTTTTTCATTGTTTGGTCATCCGGTATCGAATGTCTGTATGTGTCTACCACTCCTGCTACGTGTGTTTTCCTGATTCCCTAGATGTAATTAAACATTCATTGTTGATGTACTATTGTCCTCGTTCCTCGCTCCGCGCTCCCTCACAGTAGCATCGTGACAATGACGAAGAATTGACAGAGCAGCCATCAAGTGTTAGACAGTGTTCTAGGTTATTACATGCAGAGGTTTTAGGTCCGATAATTAACACCTGTTTTTTTCAGAATTTAGCAGTAAGAAATTATTCGCCATCCAGTTTTTTATATCGACTATGCATTCCGTTTTTCAAATTGGTATGTTTCGCCGGGCAGCGAAGATATATAGAGCTGAGTATCATCAGCATAACAGTGAAAGCTAACACAGTGTTTCCTGATGATATCTCCCAAGGGTAACATTAAAGCGTGAAAAGTAACGGCCCTAGTACTGAGCCTTGAGGCACTCCATACTGCACTTGTAAGGTAACATTCAATACATTTCAAATGGTGCATATTCAACTTTTGGGTGAGCTATCCCTATAATGATAATAAAACAAAACGGAAGCAGACAGACTTGCTAAACTGACCGTCTGCTAGCCACCTCACGTCACAGAAATCAGTTAATTCTCAGCACATAGAGACTCTTTCACCTAGATATCACACTATAGAGACTGTGACTGTTCCCCTGTACAACAAAAAAAACGTCGAAACCAAATTAAGTGTAACAATTTAATTGATGTTCAACAAATAAAAATGTATATAATACAGAGAAACAAATTATAAAGCTTGACTTATTGAATATCAGGTCCCTTTCTACAAAAGCGCTTTTTGTAAATGATATGATCATTGATCATAACTTAGTTGTGCTCTGTTTGACAGAAACCTGGCTAAAACCAGATGATTACATTATTTTAAACGAGTCTACCCCACAAGATTACTGTCATAAACATGAGCCGCGTCTAAAAGGTAAAGGGGGAGGTGTTGCTTCAATTTCTAACAATATTTTCAGTATTTCTCAGAGGGCGGGCTTCAAGTATAACTCGTAATTGAAGTAATGGCGCTTCATATAACATTATCCAAAGAAACAAGTGTCAATGATAAATCCCCTGTGTTGTTTGTACTGGCTACTGTATACACGCCACCAGGGCACCATACAGACTTTATTAAAGTATTTGCTGATTTTCTATCAGTGTTAGTGCTGGCTGCAGATAAAGTCTTAATTGTTGGTGATATTAATATCCATGTTGATAATGATAAAAATGCATTGGGATCAGCATTTCTAGACATTCTGAGCTCTATTGGGGTTAGACAACACGTGTCAGGTTCTACTCATTGTTGAAATCATACTCTAGATTTAATACTGTCACATGGAATTGATGTTAATGGTGTTGAAATTCAACAGCAAAGTGATGACATCTCAGATCATTATGTAGTCTTGTGTAAACTCCATATAGCTAAAACTGTAAATTCTACTCCTTGTTACAAGTATGGTAGAACCATCACTTCTACCACAAAAGACTGCTTTGTAAGTAATCTTCCTGATTTATCTCAATTCCTCTGCATATCCAATAGCTCAGAAAAACTTGATGTAACCGAAAATATGGACTCTCTTTTCTAGCATTTTAGATACGGTTGCTCCTTTACGCTTAAGGAAAATTAAGGAAAACAGTTTGACACCGTGGTATAATGAGCACACTCGCGCCCTCAAGAGAGCAGCCTGGAAAATGGAGCTCAGCTGGAGGAAAACAAAACTAGAGGTATTTTGTGTTGCATGGCGGGAAAGTACCCTATCCTACAGAAAAGCATTAAAAACTACTAGATCTGATTACTTTTCGTCTCTTTTAGAAGAAAACAAACATAACCCCAGGTATTTAATCAATACAGTGGCCAAATTAACGAAAAATAAAGCACCAACAGGCGTTCACATTTCCCAGCAGCACAGCAGTAATGACTTTATGAACTACTTTAATTCCAAGATCAATACTATTAGAGATAAAATTGTAACCATGCAGCCGTCAGCTACAGTATCGCATCAGATAGCAGAGGTGGGATTTTCAAGTCACAAGCAAGTATTCAAGTCATATCCCAAGTCCTCAAAGAGTTAAAGTTAATGAGATAATTAAGTGACTAATTAAATGATGATTGTGCATTAGTAATGAACACCTGCTGTTAACAATCAACATCATTGAAGAAAAGAGAAACACAAGAACTACATCTGACTTTAGCCACAACCTAGGATGAAATCAACTGAAAAAGAAAAAAAAAAACACACACACGATGCCACCATAATTGTGGTCAAGGTTTGCTTTAGGTAGTCTCTTGACCCTTTTACCAATTCAGAATAATTAGCTTCTTAACAATTGCAATGTTTCACAGCAAGAATTTGTGCATTGTTGAATCCAAACGTTAAGTAGCAGATGACCTAATTCTTTCTACCTATAGCTCATGATGAATGAATAAATGTCTTACTTCGGTTTATTGACTGACATTCAGCAGCTACTGAACTGAATAAAAGTCCCACTAAACTAATACCACTGTAATACCTCAACAATGAAAAAGAAATAAAACTGCGTCAGCTCAGGGTTTGAGACATGAACACTTATCATATGATCCTCAACAGTGGTGACGATAATTTTTCATATTGCAGTGCATGATGGGAGTTTTTAATGCTGTGGTGTTACCCAGCATGCATTGCAGCATGAAACATTTTGTTGATTGTCACCATTGTTGAGATTCATATGCTGGTTCTTGATGTCTGTATGTGTCCAGAGAGTACTGTATTACAAACTTTTATATGCATTACACAGATTTAAACTTCATTAACTGTAACTATTAGAGCAGCATTTTGTTTTCATGTTGTAGTTTCACAGGATCAATTATGCTAAACATATAAATGAAACAAGCTATTTTGATAGTAAACAGGCTAGCTCATGACAGCTAGCTTTCTTCTTATAAAAAAACATCTAATACTTGCTCATTATAGAGCACTGACCTCTTTGTTTTTCAACACCACATGCATTGCTACAGAGAGAAATCTAACTTAGGAGTCAAGGGTCAAGAGCCCAACGAAAGCAAACACTGATCTCCATGATGGTGCCATCATTTTAACCAATAAAACATCAACATCTGATCCTCTGTAATTCTCAATAACAGCAGGTGTTCATCACTAATGCACAATCATAATTTAATTAGTCACTTAATTATCTCATTAACTTTAACTCTTTGAGGACTTGGGATATGACTTGAAGACTTGCTTGTGACTTGAAAGTCCCACCTCTGTCAGGTAGTGCACTATAGATCCCTTGAGGAACAATTCCACTCATTCTCTACTATAGGAGAGGAAGAATTTTATAAACTTGTTAAATCATCTAAACCAACAACATGTATGCTAGACCCTATTCCATCTAAGCTCCTAAAAGAGGTGCTTCCAGAAGTCATAGATCCTCTTCTGACTATTATTAATTCGTCATTGTCATTAGGATATGTCCCCAAAACCTTCAAACTGGCTGTTATTAAGCCTCTCATTAAAAAAACACAACTTGACCCCAAAGATCTAGTTAATTACAGACCGATCTCGAATCTCCCTTTTCTGTCAAAGATACTAGAAAGTGTAGTATCCTCACAATTATATTCCTTCTTTTAGAAAAATGGTATATGTGAGGAATTCCAGTCAGGATTTAGACCATATCATAGTTCTGAGACTGCTCTCATTAGAGTTACAAATGACCTGCTCTTATCATCTGATCATGGTTGTATCGCTCTATTAGTGCTACTGGGCCTTAGCACTGTGTTCGACACTATCAAACACAACATTCTTTTGAATAGGCTAGAAAACTTTGTTGGCATTAGTGGAGCCATGAACCACACATTAGCATGGTTCAAATCATATTTATCTGACTGCCATCAATTCATAGCAGTGAATGAAGAGGTATCATATCGATCACAAGTGCAGTATGGAGTACCTCAAGGCTCAATACTAGGGCTGTTACTTTTCACGCTGTTACCCTTGGGAGATATCATCAGGAAACACGGTGTTAGCGTTCACTGTTATGCTGATGACACTCAGCTCTATATTTCTTCGGGGCCCGGCAAAACATACCAGTTTGAAAAATTAACAGAATGCATAGTCGATATAAAAAACTGGATGATGAGTAATTTCTTACTGCTAAATTCTGAAAAAAAAAACAGAGGTGTTAATTATCGGACCTAAAACCTCTGCATTTAATAACCTAGAACACAGTTTAACACTTGATGGCTGCTCTGTCAATTCTTCGTCATCAGTTAGGAAACTAGGTGTGCTATTTGATAGCAATCTTTCCTTCGAAAGCCACATTTCTAACGTTTGTAAAACTGCATTTTTCCAACTTTTATTCTCGCTGTAGTATTGTTGTTGCCACCACCGCCATGTCATGAAGGCGCTGTGTGTTTCATTGTGAAAGCGAAACTACTTTGTTTGGCCTTCCAAAAGAGAACGATATCCGCTTCGTCATGCCTGGAGCTGATCCG
>NW_015544141.1:54299-65345 GCF_001515605.1 Sinocyclocheilus anshuiensis | reverse complement strand
CCGTGGACGAAGCAGAGTCCAGCCCGGGGTCGTCACATGTGGTTGCCGCAAACCCGCCGGACGCTCCTTCGCCGAATCCGCCGGCCACGCCTTTCTCAAGCCTGCCCGCCCGCCATTCACTCAAGCCAGCCTCCGCTCACTCTAGGCCACCAGCCGCCGCTCACTCTAGCCCGCTGCCCTCCGCTTACTCTAGGCCTCCAGCCTCCGCTGTCACAGCGCGTGTGGAGAGATGAAGCGAGGACTCAAGGGCCGGATGAATGGTTCTTTCTTTTAATAATAAAATGAAACTAAAACAACCAAGAGGGGGAAAAACAGACAGGCAGGCTAGGAACTGCACTACATGCAGACATAACACACACAATGAAAAATGACGGATCAGCACAGGATTACAGACACCAGGAGAATAAATAGGAAACCAAATGAGGAGGCTAGCGAGGGAGACACAGGTGGAGCAACTTAAACAATAATGAGGTAACAAGATGGGCGGGGCAAGACAATAGACAGGAGAGAGCACATGGCAACAAACAAACACAACACAAGCCATGTGCTCACAGAACACAGTCATCTGGTGGCCATCCTGGGCACACCCGCTGAAGACTGTGATATCCTCTCACTCTAGCCCGCCATGTGTTTCGTTGTGAAAGCTAAATTACTTTGTTTGGCCTTCCAAAAGAGGACACTACTAGAAATCAGTGGTTAAGTTGTATTTACAACACTGTTCCAGAACAGTTCAACCCAAATATTCAGATGTGTCCAGCGCATTTTATGGAGGACTGTTTCCTGATCCTGGTAGAATACTGGTAGAGTCTACAATGCCGGCTGTTCTGACTCACAGACTGTAAGTACGCTTTTTATATTTAAAGAATTTGCCACTGACGATTCAAACGCAAGTTTTGAGCAGTGTAGAGTAGCACTTGTTGTTTGTAATTTCTCCGATCACAAATGTAGACATGGTTTTATGTTTACGCGGTGCAATGCAACGCAACGCGTAAAAAGACACTATAAGTCATTATAATCCGTAATTATGTCCCCACCGGATGCAACAAATGCCACGTTTATAATGGGTTTTAATGTTTTTGTCTCGTCACTCCGGCCGGACAGGGCATCACAATATGGTAAGGGACGTAACATTTCCATCACACGCTTGAGGTATTCGGCCAATCACAACGCACTGGAAACGTTGGAAACGTTGGCCAATCAGAGCACACTTCGCTTTTCAGACCGATGAGCTTTGTAAAAATTTACGAGTTTCAGAAAGGCGGGGCATAGAGGAGAAACAATAATATACAGTATGTGGAAAATAATGTGTTTTTTTAACCTTTTAACCTTAAACCGCATAAACACATTTCATTACACCAAATACACAAAATAATGTTCTTTTTAGCAACATCATATGACCCCTTTAAATGCTACTGCTAAATACACCTACTGAAAAATAAAGCACTCTGTTTTATTTGTATATTATGTGTATTTGTAATGTGTAGCCTATCTTTGTTCTTTGTTTTTAATAACAGATAAAATAATGACAAAGATTTTTATCTTTGCCCACTGTGGCCTAAATGTTTGCCATTCTTTTTTATCCTTTACCTGGTAAGGCTTTTTATTTTTATTTATTTATTTATTTATTTTAATGGGAAAATTAGTTTGGCTTTACTGCTCAGACAACTTGCAAAATAGTAAAACCAACATGACAATGAATCGTGATAAAATCATGAATCGTGATATTTCTGAAAAAAAAAAAATGTGATATGATATTTTTGCCATATTGCCCACCCCTACTTGTGCTGCTTAATATTTTTGTGGAAACCATGGTACATTTTTTTTTTTTAGTTTGTAATTTTTAAAAGGATTTTTTAGGAGACTTTGATGAATAGGAAGTTCAAAAGAACAGCATTTATTTGAAACAGAATATTTTTTTTGAAACAATGTAATGGTCTTTATTGTCACTTTTTATCAGTTTAATGCATCTCTCCTGAATAAAATTAATTTCTATTAATTTCTTTTTAAAAAATCCTACCGCTCAAAAGTTAAGAGTTCTGTAAGAGAGGTATAATGCATATATAAGGCATAATGTAATCTACAGCCAATAATGTAAAGTACAGCCTCATGTTGTCGTCCTGATCATCTTGTCAGGGTTTATTTTGCCAACTGTCTGCCCCCCAATTTCACCCAAAACAGAATATGTTTCATAATAAAGTGATCTCACAAAAAAATAACAATCTACTGTAATATATGAAAACATTCAGTAAAAGTGTTTTGCGTTCTGTCAGTCAATAAAAAGGTTTCGTTCGAAATCTGAGGAAGATAAAGCAGATCATTGCATGTTTTTATAAAGTTGTAGGCAGCAGTTATCTCCTTAAAATCTGATCTTATTTAAAAAGCCTTTACAAATTCTTCAATTTCCCAGCAACAGTTTTCATTTGCACATTCTATATTCCACCTAACGGTAATAAAAGGAAACACATTTTCTCTACAACCTTCTTAACCAAAAAATCAGGTGGATCTTTGTCCCATTGTTTCCTCACTCGTCTTTCCTGGGTCTCCACACACTCAGCCTCTATAACACAGCAAGAGAACGCAAAACTTGTTACAGTGTAATTATGCATTTAAGTATTGAGTAATATTAATTAACAACATGTACTTACTATAGGGTTAGGGTTAGAATCAGGGTTTGGTTTAGGGTTGTTGCATGTAATTATGCATGATTTATTGTTAATACTATAGTAAGTACATGTAACATATCTAATAAAGTAACAAACAACTACCAAGATATACTGTACATCCAATAAACAGGGTAATACCATTCTACGTATCAGTGGTACAGTACCTGAAATAAGATCAGTCCGTTCTGCATTTTCCATGCTACCAGTGGAAATGATGTCAGCATTTCTTAGGACCCCCAGCACGGTATTACAAGTTCCGACTGCCCACCTCTTACGAGAAGCTGGGTCATCAATGCAGTTGTTTTCCAAAGTGGACTGTTCTACTTGCATAGTTCATTATCAGAAATGAATAAATTAGTTAATCAGTTAGGTTGATTCACCACAGGTTTTTCCCTAAAATTGTGAATTAGTTCATGTGTAGCAGATCTGAACTAGTGACCTTCAGTGGTAGTTGTGATCACTAAACTCTTTTGTCCTAAAAACATGGCCACTTTCTCTCCTTCCTCTCTCCTCCAGTGGTGTGTTTGTTCTTGCACCAGTTCCTTATTCTGCCCAGCAAAACAGAGAGAAATAAAGAGCTACTGTAATATAATGTTCAGTGACAAATAAGAGTGTCCACGATAAAAATCTAACTACATGTGCCACACAGTTTAACCACTAGTTCTTAGAAATATACTCTTTGTATATTTTGTAAATATATTTTCTAGGTAAATACAATTTTTCTACAACTATCTTGAATTGCCAGTTCTTAAATATTATCATGTTTGGGGAAGTTGCAACACATTTCTCCCGAATTAACTTTGCCTTGTCAATAGGTCAAATGATCTGATCATTTAAGAGACTTATTGACTTTGACACAGAGTCATGGCAATCCTCTTGATGATTTCCTATTTTATATTCTTTTCCCCTGCATATTTCTGCCTTTTGGCTGCACTACATGACTTTGATTTTATGTTAAACATTATTTAGCAGTGCAGTATTTGTTTCTAATAATTATATAAGTAACAAAAAATATACTTTTTTTTCAAAATAATTAATCTAAACAATTCTGATTTCATGATCCTCCTGCATCACTCCATCAAATATTGATGTAGCTGGTTAAGACTATGTGTTTTATAAATAATTTAATTGAAGAATGAGCTGATGTACCTCTGGCACCAGGTGTTTATGCAGCAGTCGAGACACACGGTGAGAGCTGAGGATTGTGTGTACTGAGGGTCTGTCTTTAGGGTTAGTCTTGAACATGTTTTTGATGAGGTAGTGCAGCTCATAGGAGAAGCGACTGGGTAAAGGTGCATATGCCCCACGACACACCTTCAAGATCAGACTCTTCCAGCTACGTCACTGAAACTAATGAAGGGAAGGTTGACAGTAAAAGAAGACAGGAATATGTAAGGACAGGTGTCCTTAACATCCAACACACATAGTAACAGCAGTGCAACTCAAAGGCTGATGATACACGGGGCAGCGTTTTGAGCAATGTTGCCGGGCAACTTTGGGCAGTGTTGCCATCAACAGGCAACCAGGTGAGACACAGGGCCAACAACAGATCTATAGTATACAGATAGAAATTTGTTACCCATTCTCAATGGGAAAGTGCCCAAGCAACAGTGCTCAAAAAAAGCTGCCTGGAAAAATTGCTCAAAAAGTTGCCCCGTATATCATTAGCCTAACATTTTACATTGTTTGATGTAAAAGCCATTGTTACTATACGATTCAGGATATTAAGAGGAAAATACCGGGTGTTTGAGTGTGCAAAGTTCATACAAGACACAGCCAAGAGACCAGACGTCACTGTAATATACATGCATTTTAGTACAAATGTAACTGAAATGTAAAGCTGATTTCAAACTGAGGGAATTGCTGTAATATCAGAAAAATTGTACCTTTTATTATTGTAAGGTTTGTTGTCCCATATTTCTGGAGACACATAATATGGAGTACCCACATAGGTCTGAGCGTATGCTTTTGCACTTGCAGAAATACATATAAAATTATTCAAATGATTATATCTGTGCACAGAATTTTAAACACCAAATTGAAATGAAAAAAACAATTGGGAAAAAATTGCTGAATACCTGTTTAGAGAACATGCCGAACCAAAATCCCCCAACTTCACAGTTCCACTCTCTGTCATGAAAATATTCTGTAATGAAAATGAGAAGGAAACCAGCACTGATTTTATGCATGAAATACAATCTTTAATTAATTCACAAGAAGTTCCAGGATGGTGCTTCTACTTGAGTGACAACTTTCTACTTTGATGACAATCAAATGGTGATGGTATGGTGAACTGATAACACTTGCCTAACCAAAACCAAACACAGTAACTATACATTTTGAGAGCAAAGACCAAAATCAGGTATCAGGTCTTGTAAATGTTCAGATACCAGGACAGTTGTATCACATTTAAGTTTTTACTTTATGCCCTAAAAAAACAATAAAAAAACATGCTTATCATAGAAGAGTTGAAAAGTAATTGTAATGTATTTTAATGAGATAATGAGATAATAGAATAAAAAAACTGGGTGCCACATCATTGATCCTTCATACATTTCTTCTTTATCTAATGAATAAATAATTTGTTCATCACAATTTCCTCCTGAATCCCTTCATCAAACATTGATGTGGATGGTATAGTTACAGTACTGCGTTTTACCTTTAAAGGGCAGAATATTTGGGCTGAAAAATGTACGTGCAAGCAAATAACCTTGGGCTCTGGGCTCCTGGTAAAAATAATTTACCAGGCCCGGCTCCAGAATCAAATCACTGAGGGTGTCCAATAGCGACACCCGCAGGTAAAGTTACAGCGGAGGATTGCCTCCCTTCAGTCCATTGACTTAAAACAGAGACCCCTTAGCGTGCCGTGGGTTTTCTGGGTTGTAACTGAGAATGAATGGGGGAAAGTCACATGAGAGGAGGCAATGCCTCCATCGCGCTATAATTGGATATGATCGGTTATAATTAAGTGTGATTGGTTCATGCGATAAATCCTGCCTCTTGTTTTCATGCAAGCTCTTGGCCTGCATGAAGAAAATGATGGCATTATTGACTAACTATAAAGTAAGTAAACAACTCTCCCGCGTAGATAGCACTACTTTGTGTCACGTCAAAATAAAACTTGAAATGGTCTGAAAACGTGATGACTGTCAGTTTTTAGTGAGCATTCAGCGTGATGAAATGAAAGATATATCTTCGTGTCTGTGGCAGTTTACAGAGCTTTTATAACGATGACCCGAAATAAGTCGACTATTATAAAGAAGAGCTGATCAGTTCACAAATAAAAAAATATTTGGTAACATTTTACAATAAGGAGTCATTTCATGTCTTAACTAACATGAACAAACAATGAACATTTATTACAGTATTTATTAATCTTTGTTTACCTTAGTTAATACAAATACTATTGGTCACCCTTCCATTATTGGCTCTCACACTACACAGACTGTTTCACGTTACCTTGGACTACATTTCCCATCTACCATTTCACTAATCACACGCTCACTGGAAACCAATCACACACACTATATAACACCCATTCAGATCCTGCTCAGGTCGTCGAGTATTGTTTGGCGCTTATCGCTTTCCCAGTGATAGCTACATTACAGAGAGTTTTCTGCCCTAGTTTCTAGTTCCTAGTCTAGTCTAGATTGGTCACCCTTCCATTATTGACTCTCACACTACACAGACTGTTTCACGTTACCTTGGACTACATTTCCCATCTACCATTTCACTAATCACACGCTCACTGGAAACCAATCACACACACTATATAACACCCATTCAGATCCTGCTCAGGTCGTCGAGTATTGTTTGGCGCTTATCGCTTTCCCAGTGATAGCTACATTACAGAGAGTTTTCTGCCCTAGTTTCTAGTTCCTAGTCTAGTCTAGTCTTGTCTTGTGATTACCTGTTACCTGGATGACTGTCAGTTTTTAGTGAGCATTCAGCGTGATGAAATGAAAGATATATCTTCGTGTCTGTGGCAGTTTACAGAGCTTTTATAACGATGACCCGAAATAAGTCGACTATTATAAAGAAGAGCTGATCAGTTCACAAATAAAAAAATATTTGGTAACATTTTACAATAAGGAGTCATTTCATGTCTTAACTAACATGAACAAACAATGAACATTTATTACAGTATTTATTAATCTTTGTTTACCTTAGTTAATACAAATACTATTGGTCACCCTTCCATTATTGGCTCTCACACTACACAGACTGTTTCACGTTACCTTGGACTACATTTCCCATCTGCCATTTCACTAATCACACGCTCACCTGAAACCAATCACATACACTACATAAGCCACACTCAAACAATTACAGACTGCCGAGTATTGTAAGTGTGTATCACTCTCATAGTGATAGCTACTCTACAGAGCCTGTTCTAGTTTCATAATCTAGTCATAGTCCTGCCTTGCCTGTTTTTCCCGGGAGTCTTTGAAAACGGTGAATGTTTGCCCCTTGCCTGGATTATTGCATGTTTTGGATTACCCGTTTGCCTCACCCTCTGGATTACGTTTGCCGATCGAAGACCCACGCCTGCCCTAGGAATACGTTTTTGTCTTGCCTGTGTTGTACCAGTGTTGTTGTCTGACCCTTGCCTGTTTCATGACCACGCCTCTAAATAAAAGCCTTGCATATGGATCTGCACGCCTCTCGTCCCTGTCGCCCTGTAACAGAATACTTGGCCACACAAGGATCCAGCGGCTTTCCTGAACGATACTGGCCAGGTATGGACACTGCAAGACAATTATTATCCCTCAAGCAGGGCACGCGATCGCTCGAGGACTATATTCTAGAATATTTAGACATTGCTAATTATTCAGATTTTCCAGATTGTGTCCTGATCGATTTTTTTTGTGATGGCATTAACCAGCCACTAAAGTCTCGACTGATCCGTGGTGGTCCTCGAGCTTCACTTAGTCTATTTTGGACTATGCGTTATTGTCTGTTGGCTCATCTTTTACTGTGGGTGTCGCGGAGGAACAGGACACCGAGTCCGCTCGTGTAATGGCGGCCGCACCGGTGCGCGCTCACAAAATGGCATCGAATGTCATCACAGCTGATCGTCTAGAGTCACGTCACGTCTCAGCTGATCGTCTAGAGTCAAGTCAAGTCACAGCTAATCAGCTAGAGTCTCGTCACATCTCAGCGGATCTCTCAGAGTCATGTCATGTTTCAGCTGATCTCCCAGAGTCTCGGCACATCTCAGCTGATCTCCCAGAGTCTTGTCATGTCTCAGTTGATCTCCGAGACTCGTCACATTTCAGCTGATCTTCCAGTGTCATGTCACATCGCAGCTGATCTCCCAGAGTCTCGTCACGTCTCAGCTGATCTCCCAGAGTCTCGTCACGTTTCAGCTGATCTTCCAGTGTCATTACACGTCACAGCTGATCGTCCAGAGTCTGGCCACTTCCTGTCTGTTGCACCCAGATCTCCGAGGTCAGTTCATCAGAATTCCCGACTGGCATCCAGTGTGGAGGATCCACCGCTGGTGTCAGCAGGCGCAGCTGGTATTCCCAAACCCACTCTTTCTAGCCCTCCTGTTCCTGAACTGCTTCCCCTGTCTGAAGCGCTTCCCATGATGGGGATCGCTTTTTGGTGTGTTTCGGCTGCATACACCACCACAGAACCTCCAGAGGTGGCGGCTGAGGCTGCAGAACCTCCAGAGATGGCAGTGCTCGCTCCAGGTCCTCCAGAAGTGGCGGCTGAGGCTGCAGAACCTTCCAAGGCGGCGGCGCTCGCTTCAGCTCCTTGTGTGGTGGTGGTGCCCAGCAATGCATTTTCAGAATGTCATGTCGCGGTCGAAGGAACGCTAATGAACTTTCTCTGTTTCCTGATGGTACGGCTGTAGAACCTCCAGAGGTGGCGGCGTCCGCTGCAGAACCTCCAGAGGTGTCAGTGGTATCCACTTATGAACTCTCGTCCTGTACTGTTCTGGCCAAGGAGGCCATCTATAAACTCACTACCTGTCCTGTAATGGCTATGGAGGCCATCTGTGAACTCTCTACCAGTCCTGACGGCTATGGAGGCCGTTTGTGAACTCTCTGCCTGTCCTGTCACGGCTATGGAGGTCATCTGTGAACTCCCTGTTTGTCCATCTAGTTTCAACTAATGTGTCTGATTTTGAACTATCTTTCTTGCCAGTCTCAGTCAATGAATTAAATAATGAACTGTCTGTCCATCCAGTGTCAACCCATGAATGTGTTTCTGAATTATCTGTCTGTCCACTAATTTCAAGTAATATGTCTGATGAACCTTCTGTCGATCCTGTTTCAGTCAATGAGTCTGATTTTGAGCTATCTGTGTGTCTAGCTTCAAATAATATTTCTGATGAACTTTCTGTCAGTCCTGTTTCAGTCAATGAGTCTAATATTGAACTGTCTGTCTGTCCAGGAACAGTCAGTCAACAGGACTCTCAAGGAAACCAACACAGAGTTTGCTGCCCTGTCTGTCACAGCCCAAAAACCCACCTTTGAACCCTTAAACTTGTCTGTCATGAGCCCAGAACCTATAAATGCACTCCATGTCTGTCCCGTTAACCTTGTCACTGCCATAGAGACTATTCATGAACTGTCTGCCTGTTCTGTTTTCCCAAATGTGTCTGTTGAACCGCCTGACTTGCCAGTCCCTGTCAGTATGCCAGATTTTGGACTGTCTGTCCTGCCAATTTCAGTCAGTGAGTTAAATTATAAACTGTCTGCTCATCCAGTGTTCCTCAATGTACCCGATTCTGACCTGATGGTATGTCCAAGGTCCACTGTTGAATCTAATTCTGAACCATCTGTCTATCTAGTTTCAACTTAAGAGTCTGATTTTGAATCACTTGTCTGTTCGGTTACCGTTGTGTCTGATTGTGTATTGTCTTGTCTGTCCTATCTCATTCACTGAAGTCACCCATGAAATGTTAGTCAGTTCAGTTCCAGTCCGGTCTGTCAGGCCCAAGGAGACTGTTGATAGACTCACTCTATTCCTTGTTCCGAACCCCAGGGCCGTAGGTTCTCTGTCCGTTCCTTTTGTTTCAGATTCCCTGGTGCAGTCTGGTCTGCCGTGGTGGTCTTCTGCTCCGTCTACTCCACCGTGGTGGTCTTCTGCTCCGCCTGTTCCGTCTGCTCTGCTGTGGTGGTCTTCAGCTATGCTCTGGTGGTCTTCTGCTCCGCCGTGGTGGTATTCTGCTCTGCTCTGGCCTTCTGCTCAACCTGTTCCGTCTGCTCCGCCGTGGTGGTCTTCAGCTATGTTCTGGTGGTCTTCTGCTCCGTCTGTTTCACCGTGGTGGTCTTCTGTTCTGCTGGTTCCACCCTGGCTCCCTGCCCTAGGAATACTCTTTTGTCTTGCCTGTGTTGTACCAGTGTTGTTGTCTGACCCTTGCCTGTTTCATGACCACGTCTCTAAATAAAAGCATTGCATATGGATCCGCACACCTCTCGTCCCTGTCGCCCCGTAACAGCGTCTCCGCAGCACAGCAGTGTAGCACACATTGATCCGCACATGCACATCACATTGACAGGCAGAGAGCCACAGAAGTGAAGCCCTCCCTCCCTTTCCAGTTGTGTTTGTCTTGGTGTGGAGGCGAGTGGTGATGAACAGCAAACTAAGCTACCTGACTGTGCCTCGAATTTACAGCTAATTATCCAAAAGACAAAAGGCAATTATACAGTAGTTAATTTGTCTTGCTAACATCCCTGACTCACGAGAGAGCTGCCATTGTAAGTTAGCTAAAGCTTAGCTAAGGGAATAATAGGTTAGACCAGTGCGCGTTATTTCACTTCATGATTCAGTTGACTAAAATGCATTTAGAATGATCACAAAATTCAAGATATGGGCCAGAAAAGTACTGTATATATTTATATAATTTAATAAGTATCATGCGATGACTGATGTTTTTTTCCACCAAAAAGCAGCATGATTACAAATGTGATATTGATTTTATACAGCAGTTCAATAAACAAGAATTTAATATTAAAACACGTTTTAGACACAATATTGACTGTTTTTGCTCTATTTCGCCAACAAATATAATTCCAATTTGCCTCTTTGAGCAACATGACGCTGTTTTGTTCCTGAATGAATCAATCGTTTAAATGATTCGGTTCAATCACAACGACTCACTTATTAACAGTGACTTGCTGCCACCTACCGACAGTTTTAATTTCACATTTAATGTTTTTGCCCCCATTTTTCATGAGCTGAACTCAAAGATCTAAGACTTTTTCTATGTACACAAAAGGCCTATTTCTCACAAATATTGTTCACCAATCTGTCTAAATCTGTCTTAGTCAGCACTTCTCCTTTGCCGGGATAATCCATCCACCTCACAGGTGTGGCATATCAAGATGCTGATTAGACAGCATGATTATTGCACAGGTGTGCCTTA
>NW_015544141.1:50599-53673 GCF_001515605.1 Sinocyclocheilus anshuiensis | reverse complement strand
TCTTTCTCCTTACGGTTGTGATACGTTTTCGACACATTATACAGACAGTCGTGTTACTACAAAACATCAAGAAGAAGTTTCCTCCGTCTCCACTATCCAATGGAGCCGTACAGCAGCTGTTTTGCGGTCGCGCATTGGCTATTGTGAAAGTACTGACGTAATCATATAGCCGTCATCATCCCGATTTCAATCCTAAATATCAAACATGTTTGATATGATCAGGGTGGCCCCGATTTGTGTGCGAGCAGATCGGGAGGTGCAAGATTCGATCGGTGAACGCCTCACATTACCAGATAATCCGTGCCGAACATCGGGACCAATCGAGGGGCTCGACAAGATTTTTGCTCCGATTCTCGGGAGGGGGAAATCGGGGCTAAATCGGGCTAAAAATCCTGTAGTGTGAGCCAGGCTTAACACAGATTTAGACAGATTTGTGAACAATATTTGAGAGAAATAGGCCTTTTGTGTACATAGAAAAAGTCTTAGATCTTTGAGTTCAGCTCATGAAAAATGGGGGCAAAAACAAGAGTGTTGCGTTTATAATTTTGTTCAGTGTATATATAGCTCTATTTGAAATTGCAATTGTGTATGCTGGATAGATTAATCGTGAAATGCTTTCCATCTTAGTCAAAAATATTCTACCTAATAAACTTATATCTCGCAATAACCAAGAGTTGAGTTTAATTTGACATTTATCTATTATATTCCACACATTCATACGTTCGTTTTCAGTGGAATCTTTTGAGATAAGCATACCTACATAATTAACTTTATATTTAATGTTATAGGGATGTTATAAGGCTCAGTTAATTGACATTGATGGATTGGCATTAATTCATACTTGTTCAAATTTATTTTTAAACCAGAGGCTTTGGAAAAAATGTGAATAGATTGTAGTATTTTGGGGACGTCTGATAATTGCTTCATAGAAAAGGCAGTATCATCTGCAAATTGACTGATGAGTACTGTCTGGCCAAGTACCTCTAATGGGGTATTGTTGAGTTGTTGATAAAGATGGAAAGCAGTTCTGTGGTTATAATAAAAAGAAATGGGGAAATAGGACAACCCTGATTTATACCACGATTGATGGAAAATCTGGGTGATGTACCTCCTGGCAAGGAAACAGGACTATTAGAATTTTCATACAGAGATTTTATAATGTTTCGAAATTTATCTCCAAAACCAAACAATTTTAAACAATCAAAAATAAAGGGATGTTCAACTGAATCAAATGCCTTATAAAAGTCAATGAAGAGAATAAAACCATCGTCTTCTATTAGATGTCTGTAATCTAAAAGATCAAACACTAACCGAATATTATTGTGTATAGATTCCTTCATAAAGCCAGACTGAGATTCGCTTATAATTTTGTGTAAAAACATTTTTAATCTATTAGCATATATAAGGGTTACAATTTTATAATCAGTGTTTAATAATGTAATTGGTCTAAAGTTATCTAAAATTTGGGGGTCTTTATCAGGTATTTTTTGTATCAGGTATATAAGCGATAGTAGCCCATCACTTCCGTATTGTTACATGATGTAGAGATGACGCTTATGACCTGTGTAGCGTGGACCACACGGCCTTTTACCCCCTTTTGGATGAGAGAAAAATGTAACATCAGGTGCAATGTTATACGTATAAATATTAAATAAATCATTTGGGTATTAATAAAGGTGTCTTAAGTATTGTGTAACTGACCATTTCGATAGTAATAATTTCATATTTTAACTCTGTGCATTTTCAATTTTAATGACCACCAAGTTTTTCGGTATCATTATTCATGTTTAAAATATTGTCCATACAGCTGTTCTAATAGCGCATAGTCACATGATACCCGCTTCTTTTATCAGCGCTGGTCCGAATGGGCCAATTAGATGTCTATGATTACTTTTAAGAATTTTTAAAAAATCTTTGAGAGACCGCTGTTTCAGATTTCTATTTATATGTTTAAATACAGATCATTTTTACCGGTATATTTCAACGCATACGCATTTCATAGTGTACAGATTTTTAACAAAAATCTGAAAATTAAAAACTAAACTGTCCTGATATTTGAAAGCGGCTCAATGGATGATTCTGTGTCTGAAGCGCAAAGCTCCGTCTGGAGGTATACTGTACAATGGTTCTGCCATGGCTGTGCCCACGTGTAGTCACTAGATGGCAGGAAAAGTATGTAGTAAAGTTTGATATAAGCAGTCCGTGCAGTTGTTGGTGCTCTCCTATCCTGAAGCGTATTATACGTAATAGAGAGCATGTGCTTAGTGTCTGAAAAAAGTACATTTTATCTGCATACTTCCAATGGTGGACGAAGTACACAGATCAAGTACTTGAGTAAAAGTACAGATACGTATAATAAAATATTACTCTAATAAAAGTAAAAGTATTCCTTTTTCAATGTTACTCGAGTGAAAGTACAAAAGTACTCGATTTGTTATGTACTTAAGTAAAAAAGTACTGATAGATTTATTTTGCAATTTTATATAGGCTACTTAATTAAATTTTATATTAACACATATTTTTTATAATCCTACTGCTCAAAATACCTGGGATTTCCCCAAAATAACCACTATATGGAGTCGAGATATATTTTTGTTGTTGATATGGATGGACTATGTTGACGAGAGTGATATAGATTATCTTGCAGTTTTAGATAGGCTACTTTTATATTTTTTATAATCCTACTGCTCAAAATACCTGGGATTTCCCCAAAATAACCACTATATGGAGTCGAGATATATTTTTGTTGTTGATATGGATGGACTATGTTGACGAGAGTGATATAGTAATGTTCACTATGATGCTTGTGTTGTGATGTACCTGAGAGAAAACAGATTTGACCATCTGATTGTCACCAGTAAGAAAAAAGTGTTTTAAAGCTTGTTGTTTTGCAGAACATCACAGTTATATATGACATGAGAATAAGGCCTGAAGTTAGGAAGAACATTTTAAGGAAAATATAATTATATTTTCATAATGATTTGTTTCTTCTCAAAGCTTGTCTGTAGTGTGAAAACACCCCTGGCCAAATGCTCCCAGAGGGCATCACTTCCCACTTTGATAATTACTGTAGT
>NW_015544141.1:49261-49506 GCF_001515605.1 Sinocyclocheilus anshuiensis | reverse complement strand
AATTAAGTTTCTACAATATTTAGTAGTAGCTTATCAGTGGTGACTGTCAGTTAATGTACATATGGCAGAAATGTACGGAAAAATCAATGAAAGACATAATCAAACAGCAATTATTATATGATGCAATCAAACATAGCAAAATTTGGTAGTTCTGTATGTTGTTTCATCATCTGAGTCATCTGAGGTCCTATGAGGGGTTGGCATCATCTCTTCTCAGGTGTTCTGGACCCAGACTGTAAATCCTA
>NW_015544141.1:48891-49115 GCF_001515605.1 Sinocyclocheilus anshuiensis | reverse complement strand
CTAAAGAATAATAATGTGCATTTGATCAGATATAACTGCAGTACAAGATTATGAGATGCATTATTTGAATGCTTGGCCAAAGAGATGTGTCTTTAATCTAGATTTAAACAGAGAGAGTGTGTCTGAACCCCGAACGTTATCAGGAACCAGAGTTCAGAGTTTGGGAGCCAAATGCGAAAAAGCTCTACCTCCTTTAGTGGACTTTGCTATCCAGCGACCTTAGG
>NW_015544141.1:43612-48881 GCF_001515605.1 Sinocyclocheilus anshuiensis | reverse complement strand
GAGACTGTAAAATTGGGGTAATATGATCATATTTTCTTGACCTGGTAAGGACTCTAGCCGCTGCATTTTGGACTTCCTGTAGCTTGTTTATTGAAGATGCAGGACAACCACCTAGCAGTGCATTACAATAGTCCAGTCTAGAGGTCATGAATGCATGAACTAGCTTTTCTGCATCAGAAACAGGTAACATGTTTCGTAACGTGGAAATGTTTCTAAGATGGAAGAATGCTGTTTTTGTAACATGCGAAGTAAAATTTAATTAGTTGGGCTTGCTTTTGAATGCATGAACTAGCTTTTCTGCATCAGAAACAGGTAACATGTTTCGTAACGTGGAAATGTTTCTAAGATGGAAGAATGCTGTTTTTGTAACATGCACTGTAAAATCTAATTAGTTGGGCTTACTTAAAAAAAGCATGCAAACCGATTGCCTTGAAAAAACTAAGTAAAGTGAAATAGGAATAGTATGTTGTACTGACAAATGCTTAGTTAGTATAGTTTACTTACACGAGAGTTCTAGTAACTAAAAAAAACTGTAGGGGGTACTTGATCCTTTCATTTAGGTTTACTCATGACTTAGTATAGCTACTCACTGACTCCCAGAGTGCATGAATAAATTATGCAGTTGCTTTGTTTTACAGTTTTTGATGTTATTTGCCAATTTTATTTGCTGTCTTGTGTCAGTAGTAGCACAACAAAAAGAGCAAATAAAATGGTTATTGTTACAATTAATGAAAATACATGAATTTGAATTGTTACCATTGTTGTGATTCACGTGCTGAATGTTTAAATCCGTGTGTGATTTTAGCATGTGTCCACACACTATTTAAGGATTATATAAACCCAATTAAAAACATTGCAAGGTACTTATGAAAAGTAAAATAAGATAAAAAGCTCATTAATAAACTCACACAAAAAATACACCAATGTTTTCATTAAACGATATGTCACCATCTAAAAACAACTTATTTATTACTTTTCTTCTTTTGAAATCAAATAACTGTGATTTAATGATGTATTGCTGCATTAACGAGAAGAAAAACATAGCAACATAAACCAAGTTCCAAGTGCCCAACCAAAGGGAACACTAATCACTATAATGGTGCTTAAAAAAAAAAAAAATTTTTAGGAAAATCAACATCAATTTATGAAGTTAGCTTATGTGATGTTCTCTCAAATATTTCAGTTGTTTTGAGAATTCAACATTCAAGATGACTTTGGGAAACAAGTGAATGCAACTAGTGAAAGATAACTGCAGACATGGAAGAAATGGGTGAAAAGTCTATTAAGACTCGTTTTCTTTTCTTCTTCTTCTGTTGTTATGTTGCACATTAGCAACATATTAGTGCACTGCTGCCTCTCACTGCTTTATTAATGTCATTGGTTCCTTTGTGGCTACTTGAATATTTTAAGTAAGTGTCACTCAAAATATTAAGTAAATTGTTTTATTTGCCTTGAAAGTAGCTGTAACTTAATAAAACCTAGTAAGTGTAACAACTAAGTAAAGATGACTAATTAAATCTAAGTAAGTTAAACTATTGGATTTTACTGTGTGGGAAATATGATTTTCAAAAGACAAGTTGCTATCTAATATAACACCCAGATTTTTGACTGTAGAGGAAGTAACAGTACACCCGTCTAGTTGCAAATTGTAATCCAAGAGATTCTGTGTACTGTCTTTTCGTCCAAAACTCTGCGGACCCGGGTACGGGTCCAAAATCACCTTAAAAATGTTTATGCTTCATTTACATAGCCGGAAAAAAGCTGATTTTTTTATGTGTAACATTCATACTCGTAGCACTGCTTCAGTTAGCCGCAAACAGCCACAAATATCTATATACTCTATATTATCTTTTAGATTATTATCTCTTCTTTCAAACAAGACCATTTTCACGTTTCTGCGTGCTTCCATCGGTGAGATATATAGCGTTTTGTCCAGGTAGCGAAATAGACGCTCATCTGGAAACACGCACTCTTCATATCCAAAGCGAACACAGCCAGCGCATCTGATGTTCTATAGATCTGTGGTCGTTTGTGGACTGCAATTGGTCAGCCACAGGATTCTCAGATTTCTTCTCCTTCAGTGACGACTCTATGCTCATCGCTGATCCTGAAAGCCTGCTCGCCGTTGACACGCCTTCGCAGCTGGAATCAGGACCTCTCAGCTCGGCTGACCTGCTTCTCCGCTTCTCCAGCGACGCAGCAGTTCCGGTCCGGTTCCCCTGCCGCCATCCGGCGACTTCAAAGAGCTTCTAAAAGAGCAGCGGTGTTGTTGCAAATGCCGCGCCGTTATTGCGGCTCGTGCGGGTCTCCCCTGCACAGCGATGACGGCCACACGGAGTGCGTTTCCTGCTTGGGGAAACCCCATACGGAAGCTGCGCTCATGGGAGCTAATTGCTCTCATTGCGAGAGTTTTAGTCTCGCCTCTCTCCGCTCATGGATTGCTTTCTTTGCAGAGAGTGACTCCGCCCCTAGTCCCCTCCAGAGGAGCCCTCTCGCAGCCGTCTGGATGAATGGTTCCTGCCGGGGTGCCGACAGGCCCCTTGTCAGCGTACCTCTCCGTTCTTCCCGGAGGTCCACGATGAGCTCACCAGATCATGGCGCGCTCCATACTCCACCCGCCTCCGTACTTCCTCTTCATCCGCCCTCACCTTCATCGACGGCGCTGAAGAAAAGGGGTACGATAAGCCGCCTCCCCTAGATGAGTCAGTGGACGCGCATCTCTGCCCGCCCATGGCCATTGGCTGGAGAGTGAAGGCCGCTCACCCGTCTAAGCCGTGTAGGACTACTTCAGCTCTCGCTGGACGCGCCAACATCTCAGCTGGACAGGCGGCCGCGGCGCTTCATTCTATGGCGGTCCTTCAGGTCTTCCAGGCCAAAATCTTTGCATCCTCTGAGTCTGGCCTGGAACCCGCTACCCTCAGGGATCTGAGGAGCGTGACGGACCTGGCTCTACGCGCCACCAAGGCCACCGCCCAGGCGATTGGGAGATCGATGGCCAGCCTTGTGGTGCTCGAGCGCCATTTATGGTTGATGCTGACGGAGATGAGGACGCGGATAAGATCCCCTTCCTCGATGCTCCTGTCTTCCCCAAGAGCACTTCACGGAGGCACAGAAATCGTCCCAGGCTATATGACATTTCCTGCCTAAGCGCTCCATCTCCGCTGCCGTCTCAGCTCACCCAAAATCTGCGCCGACTCAGCAGCCTGCGAAACCAGCGCCTGCCACCCCCGCTGTTCAGCCCGCTAAAGCGCAGCAGACGCGGGGACGCTCTCGCTCGGCCAGACGCTACCCTCTTCCTAAGCGCCAAGGACCCCGACCCAAGATTACGTTGGACCCAGCGCCTCAGGCGTCATCCTGATCCACGAGACAGGAAGAGGATGGGGTCAGATCTCGCCACGGCCGGACCGCCCCTCAAGCAGCCTCTCTTACACCTCTTGACACCCCGTTCAGCTCCGGGTACAGAGGGAAATGTGTTTTGTGTTAACAACGGGCCCGTTCATGCGCCCAAGCATCCGACCGCTGTGATAGCGGGAAAAATAATAAAACACAAACATTTTCAAAAAGAGAGCAAACTTCCTCTTCCATCACTCGTACGTGTTCTGCCCCCATGCGGCCAGTCACCCGAGTTAATTCAACCCCTCGTCACGCGGGCCGAGGCCTGGCAGGCAATCCCCGGGGTGTTGGAATGGGTTATGGGGATAATAAAGTGAGGATATTCACTCCAATTCGCTCGAAGACCCCCGCCCTTCAGCGGCGTGGTCCCCACCTCTGTGCAAAGCAAGGACGCCCATGTCCTGCGCTCAGAGGTGATGAATTTGCTGGCAAAAGGAGCCGCGGAAAGGGTTCCTCCAGCCCAGAGCGAGTCAGGCCTATACAGCCGTTATTTCCTCGTCCCCAAAAGAGATGGTGGCCTCCGGCCCATCCTCGATCTCAGACACCTGAATCGCGCCCTCATAAGGAGGTCGTTCAGGATGATTACACTGAAACAGATCCTCGCGCAAATTCGCTCGAGAGACTGGTTCTTTTCCCTGGACCTGAAGGATGCATACTTTCACATCCAGATAGCCCCTCGTCACAGGCCATTCTTGAGATTCGCCTTCGAGGGTGTGGCTTATCAATATACGGTCCTTCCCTTCGGGCTGTCCCTGGCCCCCCGCACTTTTATGAAGTGCGTGGATGCGGCTCTTTCCCCTCTGAGACAGATGGGAGTCTGTATCGTCAATTACCTCGACGACTAGCTCGTCCTGGCCCAGTCGGAGGCAGAACTAATATCTCACAGAGCCCTCCTCCTCAGCCACCCGGAGTGCCTGAGACTCAGGGTCAATTTTGCCAAAAGCTCATTGCTTCCCAGCCAACGAATCTCGTTCCTGGGAACAATCTTCGACTCAGCCCAAATGAAAGCTGTAGTCACGCCAGAACGAGCTCTGGCCATACGGAGGCTGGCGACCTTTACTTTTACTTTTACTTTTAGTCATTTAGCAGACGCTTTTATCCAAAGCGACTTACAAATAAGAAAAAGATCGGACAACATGTCGGTTGTGTCCTACATAAATCGCCAGGGAGGCCTCTCTTCAAAGCGCCTCTTCATGCTAGTGGAGCGCTTCTTAGAGTGGGCTCAACCAAACCTGCGCTCGCTAAAGGCAGCGCATATACCGGGCAAATTGAACCGGGGAGCGGACATGTTATCAAGGAGCAATGTCCCCTCAGGAGAGTGGACGCTCCATCCACAAACGGTTCAGAAAATCTGGGAGATCTTCGGCGAAGCCGAGGTAGACCTCTTCGCCTCAGAAGACAACTGTCACTGCCAAATTTATTTCTCAAAGACCAAGGACGCGGTCGCCCACGATTGGCCCAACCTCCTTCTTTATGCATTCCCCCCGATCGCTCTGATCCCACAGATAATCAGGCGAGTGAGGGAACAAAAACACAAGGTTCTCCTGGTAGCCCCCCTGTGGATGAACCAGCTGTGGCTATCAGAGCTGACTCAGCTACTGATAGCGGCCCCTTGGCCTGTTCCACTGAGACGGGATCTCCTCTAGTGCCCATGTTGCTAGTCATTTCGTCTAGTTCATGTGTACTTATGGGTACACAGAGCAGTTGAGATAAATCAGGCAGTAACTTACATTAGTAACTTACTTTTAGCAGCATCAGTCGCGCGCACTGACAAGATCTCCCGGTTCTTACTTGTGAATTCAGTCCACTGGAGACTCGCACTAAACGGTTCATTTGAATCAGTGAGTTGTCGACTCGAGAACCGCTGCAATCGGAC
>NW_015544141.1:11053-43576 GCF_001515605.1 Sinocyclocheilus anshuiensis | reverse complement strand
CAGATACTTGAAAAATTTACTTAAGTACAGTAACGAAGTAAAACTACTCCATTACTGTCCACCACTGCGATACTTCTAATGAAGTGTTTGCATTTGGCACTGGATTAACCCTCTAACCAGCGAGCCCACATGCAGAAATCGCCATACCAAAATGACTGCAGCTGTTTTTAACCTCTTGTTCTAGACTGATGAGGAATAATCCTGGGTTCCTTTGACAGCAGACAATTGATAATTTCTTGTCAACAAATCAGAATTACTCATGGTTGTACTAGTGGAAATGGCCAAAATTCACTGGGGGGACTCTATCTTGGAATGGGGTTGGGGGGTAATAATGGTAGTTTTTAATCTTTATAATCTGTAATAACATTAAATGTATTTCATATTTTATCTAAACATTCTTGGATATTAAGACAGGCACCTGCAGTTATTAAAGATATGTTGTGTGTGAATTTGCACATCTTATAATGTAAGCATTATTAATGACACTTTGTGTTTAATAAAAAATATAATAATAAAAAAGATTGATTAGTGAAATGAAAGAATGATTTAATAAAAAATGAGGATGATTAATAATTGTCTCTCATTGGCCTGATTAGCTAAGCCCTCAAAACACTTCAGTGTTTAATGGTACAGTATTGCATGATTTGTAGATTATATTTAATAGTTTACAATTTGCATAAATGTTTGCAGTTTTTAAAAAGTAGCATTAAATTCTTAAGGACACTATACGCTGACATTTCTTTTCATGAACACTTGTGCTCTTACTTAAAAAAAAATAAAAATAAAATAAAAATAGGAACACCTCTGGTCAATGACAGAAATTAACCAACCAAATAAGGAAATATTTGACTCCTTAAAGTTTTTTTCTTTTTCTTTTTTTTTTTTTTTTAAACCTTTGTAATGTCATTTTTCTAACTTTATTAAATGTATGTAATCTTTTGTGCCAAAAATTTAGATGGCTAAACTTTTATAAAAAAGTTTATTAAACAATAAATTGAATTAAAATAATAAGCCACAATCAGGAAGAATAAGTTACCAGTCAAATGAAGTCAGCATCAACAATTCATCTTTTCAATGCACAGAACAGCACAAATGTGCCATTAAGAAATATTTAGGATACAGATTTTTTAACAAGACTCAGAGGTGGCATTAATGCATTTCAATAACAATGTTATGAGGTTAATGTTTTAAATATAAAGTTTTGAATATAGTAATACTAAATGATTTAAATGACTTAATTTATACTTTAAAGGGGGGGGATGGGGGTACAGTGCCGTTTCATGCATTCAGAGTTTTTTACACTGTTAAAGAGTTTGATTCTCATGCTAAGCATGGACAAAGTTTCAAAAAACAATTTGGACGTATGACGGAGTATTTCTGTGCCAAAAATCATACTTCCGGGTTCGTTTCGGAGAGTTTTTTTTGAATGAAAATAGAACAGATAAACAGAGCATAGCATACGACAGTCAGTACAATACAAAGTGTGACATTAATTAGTAACAGGGGATCTGAAAATAATGCCATAATATTTTAAACATGTTAATGACTTTGTTTTTTAACAATTTCAGAGAAGATATAAAACAATCAAATGCCACTAAAAATACCTTAAATATTGGGGATGAATTTAAGCATTTTTATGTAAATAAAATTTTGCCAGCAATATGAATAAATTAACAATGTATTCAAGACCTTTGTTAACATTGTTTTCATAGTACACAATAATATCCTTTAAAGAAAAACAGTATTTATCCTTTACTAGATTAAAAATAAATTCTGCCAATTCCTTCCAAAATTTTGGGTAATTCAAAAAACAAATGTGTTAACACCTCTTTCTCATTTTTACAAAAGGAGCATAAATCATCAACATCAGAGTATCTTGAAATTATTGATTTAACAGGGTAGATGGTATGCAAAATTTTAAAATGTGTTTCTTTAGTTTTGTTATTAATACAATATTTAAAGGGATTTAACCAAGCAGTCTTCCACTTAATATTATCAATAATAGAGTTCCAAAAGAATTTTCCTCTAGGTGTTATTTTATTTTGTTTTTGGAAAACCGTACATATGTTTGTTATTGCATTTTTTATCAATCAGTTCAAGACCGTTTAAAATTAATTTTGGTTTTGTCATTATTGTAGAGTTATAGTGAATATGACTTTTAACAAGATGAACCAGAGTAGGAGGAATAGCTTTAATGACCGAATTAAATTCCTTAAAATGCACAGGGAAACTGTGGATTCGCATGAATTGTTCATAAGTTAAAAGATTCCCATAATTATCAAACATATTCATAAGATGATTAATATCCCTGTTAAACCAATTCCTTAAAAATAAAGATTTATTGGCAGTCGTTATATTGGCATTATTCCAAATGAAGGAGGTGTGAGGAGAGAAATTGTGTGAGTAGCAAATTTTCCAGGCTAAAAGCACTTGCTGGTGGAATTTGGACAATTTAAGAGGGAGTTTAGAAATATTAAAGTCACAAGTTAACAGAAATTCTAAGCCACCTATTTGGTTAAAGAGACTGTGTGGGATGTGGTTCCAAAGGGAGTTATGATTAATCAAACATTTTTTAATCCAATTGACTTTAAAAGTTCTATTAACATCGTCAAAATAAAGTATTTTCAGACCCCCTTCAGCTTTCTTTTTAGTAGGAACCCGTTTCTTACGTCTTTGGGATTTGTTTTTCCAAATAAAAGAATAAAACAAATGATTGATATCTTTAAAATAAGAATCTTTAACATACAAAGATAGGGAAGGATAGACAAATCGAGATAAGCCTTCTGCTTTAGATAATAGGACACGACCATAAACAGAGAGATCACGTTGTAACCAACAGTTTAATAACGCTTTTGTCTTTTTTAATCTAGAGGAGAAATTTAAGTTTTGTCTTTCTGTAACATCCTTTGTTACAAGAATTCCTAGGTATTTGACAGAGGGTTTCACTGGAATATTATTAATAACTTTATCATTTAAATTGTGTAAAGGGAGGATTTCACATTTGGATAAATTTAGAGTTAAGCCAGAAGCCTTAGAGAAAATATTGATGAAGGAGATAGCATTGGGAATAACAGATAAGCTCTTTAAAAATAAGGTTGTGTCATTCGCCAATTGTGATATTTTAATTTCTTGACCAAAAATTTGGATACCTTGAATTTGTTCATTATTAACAATCCCAATGGATAATAATTCAACTACCAACAAAAATAAAAAGGGGGAAATTGGACAACCTTGACGTACTCCACGGTTAATGTTAAATCTTTTAGAGGTGGAAGTGTTAAGTATTACAGAACTATTAATATCCTTGTAAAACATTTTAACTACATTCAAGAATGTATTTCCGAATCCAAAAAGCGTTATAGTTTTAAATATGAATTCATGTTCAATTGTATCGAACACTTTATAAAAGTCCAGAAAGAAAATAACGGCTCCTTCATCAACATTCTCAGCATAATCCAAAAGGCCAAGCACAAGTCTAATATTGTTAGTTATGTGTCGACCTTTTAAAAAACCTGATTGGTATGCACTAATAATTTTATTTAAACCTTCTCGTAATCTATGAGCAAATACTAAAGTAATTCATTTATAATCAATTGTTAGAAGAGAGATTGGTCAATCAATTTTCTATCAAGTGTGGATCTTTATCCGGTTTAGCAATTAACGAAATGATACCTTGTTTCATAGTAGTAATCATTTCGCCACTGTTAATACATTCATTATACATATTATAAAGAGGAATTTCGATCAGTTCCCAAAAATAAGTAAAATTCTACACTGTAAAAAAAGTTTGTTAAATTTACGGTAAAATACCTGCAGCTGTGGTTGCCAGAACTTTACTGTATTGAAAATGTTTTGTTTGACCTCACCATTTTGGCGATCAGTGGTTGCTTTATTTGGGCTCTTGACCCTTGACTCTTTATTATTAGTTTTTCTCTGCTGTTATAACTGTGTTTATAAAACTCTTGTTATGACAAGAAAAGTTGAGAGAAATTGCAATAAAGTGGTTCTGATAGTTATTGATGGTGATGTACTGATTATTTCATGACCTGATTCACTGAACTTTATTTGTGTCTAATTATATAGGTCAACTAATTTTTTTTTTGTGGTACTAGTATGACTACAAGATAAGTTGACGAACTATTGTGAAGGAGTTTAAAAACATTTTATGTACAAAACCTTTAGAGCTACAGTACCTTTTAGACACACAGACATCAAGAATCAGCACATGAATCTCAACAATTGTGGCTATTAATAAAAAAAAAAAATAAATAATAATAATAATAAAAATCATGCCGCAATGCATGCTGGGTGCCAGTCCAAAACTCCCAACATGCATTGCAGAATGCATTTTTTTTTAATTGTCACCAATGTTGAGATTCATAGGCTGAATGTTGATGTCTGTATGTGTTGAAAGTCTGCCTTTGTTCAAACTTTAATTTGTGCATAGTAATGTTTCAAAATGATAGATTGCAATAATATCAGTGGTACAATTCAAGAGTATTAGTAATATTTCACACACACTGACGAGATTAAAAATTAGGTGAGATCAGTGAATCTAGTTCATGATTGTCTTGACATCACAACCACCAGTTTTATCTAATCACAGATAATTTTGTTTTTTCTTGCTAAAAAACTGTGTTAAATAAAGACTGCTAACTAAATCAATCAAAGAAAAACTATTTTTAAAAAGTCAAGGTTCAAGAGCCCAACTAAAGGAAACACCGATCGCCATTATGGTGACTTGAAATGAAAGTACAACACCTAAAATCTCACTAAGAGCGTTTGTACACATATGACAGAAATAAAGTCACACTGGTTAGTAATAAGTAAAGCTGGTGATGCTGTTTGTGGAGCTGTTTAATCCTCCTCTGCTGAGATCTTGATACATTTTTTTATTTTTATTTTCAGTAGATTTCATCTTTGGCTTTGGCTGTAAGTTGTGTTTCTCTGCTCTTGTTTCTCTTTCCTTCAGTGATTCTGCTTGTTAACAGGTGTTCATCACTAATGCTCAATCCTCATTTAAATATTCACTTAATTACCTCATTAACTTCATCACTGCTTCAGTGTTACTTCAACTCTCTGTAGTGTGGACACATATAAGAGATCTTTAAAACTGAGGATTTTGCTGTGGAATTAAAGGGGTTAAATGTGTGAGATGAAAAAAAAAACACACTGTGAAATGTATTTTTAACAGAAATATACTGTTAATTTAATTCACGAATGCAAACTGTAAAATAACAGTAGATTACTGGCAACCACAGCTGCCGGTATTTCACTGTAAAATCAAGAAAAAAACAGCAAAATACTGTAAAACCTAACAGTCAACTTCCTGTTGTGTTTTGTGGGTTACCATTGTGCTGGAGAGTAGAGCTTGTGTTTAAGTCAAGGACGGACAACAAAGCACTGATATTATGCTGCTTGTGACTTTATTTAAAGGTAGTAGTTGTTTAGTTACTGGTGCAGTGTGAGTCGCTTTGATAATTTCAATCACGCATGCGTGCCGCTCTGAGATAGAAATGCTGCTCCAATATTTGTATGAATAAAATAGCCTAGACAATAGATTGCTAATTTATGTTTCTCATCATCGAGGTGGTAATTGTTGTTTTTGAAATAATTAATTGTTTGTAAAGAGAGACATGCAGCATGCAGATGCACACACAACTGTCATCTCTCTCTCACTCTCTCTCTCAATCGATAATTAATTAAAAATATGTTATCTTACCGCACTATTTCATCTTGGTGTCTGATTTGAAGCGAGCAGAATCCTAGAGCTAACGAGCCGTAACTGAAGAAAAGGATAATTTTTACTCTTCTGGTTAAATATTGCGCTGCAAAGAGCAATACTAGTTTTAACTTGTCTATAACTTGGCAAATGACCATGGAACGCTTTGCGTTGGGTGGTTCTTGGGCTCCATGTCGTGCATTTGAAATCCTTTAATGCACGGCAAACCGTTGATTATCCCTTACATATATTGTCACATATTTTTCAATATATGAAAGCAGCAATTCCTTATGTATTATTCAATATATTGTAATATATTTACACAATATATTATTCTATATAATTTCTAATATACTGTTGTGTCATTTAATATATGGATCATTCATATATTAGGAAATAACCAGATAGCAACATATTGTCGGCCCAGATCCAGCCCACATCTGGCACATGTGGAACGATGATCTGGCCCACATGTAGCATGGAATGATGGCACTTGTGTGGACCTGTTAGCCAGATCTGGGCCAAAAGCAGGCCATAGCAATGCCACATCTCAGCCAAGAGCAAAGAAATAAACCACACTGGACCTTATCTGAGCCTCAAAATCTTCATATATTATTTATAGAGTCCTCTCAGCTTGTCTAAGCTAGTTAACAAGCAAAATCACGGAAAGAAAGAAGAAAACAGAAAAAAAGAGACGAACAGAAACACAACAACAACAACAACTGACTGCAGCCACAGCCTTAGACGAATTCAGCTGAAGTTAAAAGACATTAAATATCTAAAGATCTCAGCAGAGGAGGATTAAATAACTCCACAAACAGCATGACCAGCTTAATTTATTACTAATCAGTTTGACTTTATTTCTGTTAGAGGTCTACAGATGCTCTTATTGAGAATTAACAGGGGTTTTAAATCTAATGTTTTTCATTTGAAGTCACCATAATGGTGATTGGTGTTTCCATTAGCTGGGCTCTTAATTCTTATTATAAATCATTTGTTTTCTTTGACAGTGTGTTTGATGCATTTGCAGTACATGATAGTTTGCTGTTGATGTTTTTGAATTGTCATGTGTTGGCATGATTCACTGATGTCATTTGAATCCTGAATCTGTGTAGTTTAGTGCTTTCATAGTATCAATTTGGTTACTGCTACTTCAGTTGCAATATCAGTTTGAAATAAAAAAAGAAACTGCGCACAGATATCAGCATATGAATCTCAACAATGGTGATAAGATGTTCAGCTAATTCGGATCAGTTCTACAATCAATATTTTTATTGCTTTTGTACATTTTTTAAATATTGGGTAATTATATAATACATAAACAAAACAACAATAGATAGATATGTAAAATAATTAAGTAAATAAGTACGTGTACTTTCTTTTTTTTCTCCACAAACAAGAAAAATATTAAAGACATTGCTAAAATGTAAAAAAAACTTTGCACAACAGTACATGTAAGAAATGCTCTTCCTTCAGTTTTGTCCACTGGCTGACAGTCTTAGTTTGTGACAGGTTGATACATATCTTGCTGCTGTTATGATCATTTTGGAATCTTCCCCTAAAATGTCACTTAATTTTTCTGTATTTGGTAATGCCATAAAATGTGGTTTAATTTGTTGGAATTTGGGGAAATATGCAGCTCTAATGTTGTGATAGTAATCACAGTGCAGTAAGAAATGTTCCTCTGTTTCCAGCTCTTTCTGTGAGCACAGTGAACACAGTCTCTGTTCTCGCGGCTGCCATCTCTGTCTGTGTCGTCCTCTCTCTATAGCCAGACAGTGATCACTCAGTCTGTATTTTGTCAGTGTCTTTCTTAATTTGTGATCTTTTACACAGCTCAGGTATTCTGCTGGTTTGTAGTCTCTTTTCAGGTGTAAATACAGCTCCATCTTCTTTTGTAATTTAGTGGCATCTTTCCAATAAGCAATGTAATTGTGTTTTTGTAGCTGTGTGATGTGGTTGGGCCGGATTGTGCTGTGCTGGTTTGGGTGTAGTTTGAGCACCAGATGTAAAAGGGCACTCTTCTGCAGGTTCAGCTCCTGCCACTGCAGGGCTTCAGTCTGGTAAGAGCTCGCATCACTGCATCTCTTGTAATTTAGGGGCATCTTTCCAATAAGCAATGTAATTGTGTTTTTGTAGCTGTGTGATGTGGTTGGGCCGGATTGTGCTGTGCTGGTTTGGGTGTAGTTTGAGCACCAGCTGTAAAAGGGCACTCTTCTGCAGGTTCTGGTCCTGACACTGCAGGGCCTCAGTCTGGTAAGAGCTTGCATCACTGCATCTCAGGGGCTGGTGGAATTTCACAGCTCTCTTTTGAATACTAATTAATAATGGGTATTGTCCTAATTCAGCTCTGCACGAGTTGTTTGGGGTTGCTCTGTTAACTTTTAAGATGCTTTTACAAATTTGGGTATGCATAATTTCAATTTCTTCTTTTTCCCATTTGGAGAAATCTTGGGTTTTTAGAGGTCCCCATATCTCACTGCCATAAAGAGCGATTGGTTCGATTATTGCTTTTAGGATTTTTAGCCAGGTTTGAATTGGAATTTCAAATTGAATTGTATTTTTGATCATGTAGAAGACTCTCAGTGCCTTTGCTTTCAGTTCATTCACAGCCAGATTGAAGTTCCCTGTTGAGCTGATTTTTAGTCCCAGATAGCTGTATTCATGGGTGTGTTGGAGGACCTGGTTTCCCGCTCTGAAAGTGTGTTTATTTTCCTTACACCTGGGTCTCTTTTGAAAAATCATTATTTTTGTTGACAGAGGTGTTTGAGGACTGACTGTGAATGCTCTGAGATGCACTTGATCAATGTCTGTGATGAAATAATCTACAGTACTGTTACCAAGGAAACAATTAAAGGTATAACAACCAAAAGAGTCTCCTCGCATGCGACCGTTCACTATGTACAGGCCCAGTGATTGACAGAGCTGTAGTAGGCTTTTCCCACTTTTGTTTGTGAAGCGGTCATAATTTTTTCTGCGGTGATATGAGGGCAGAGAGTGGCAGGTGTTTGTAATATATTTGTCTCCTTGTGTGTTGACAAAGTCGGCTTCATTTCCAGTTCTGGCATTTAAGTCGCCACATATTAAAACATTTCCTTTTGTCTGGAAATGGCAGATCTCGTCGTGCAGGATAGAAAAGGTTTCTTCATTGTAATAGGGAGATTCAGCCGGGGGTAAGTATGTGGCACACAAGAATATGTGACGGTCTGTGGACACAATATCTTTTTGTATTTTTAGCCAAATGTACGATTTTCCGATTTTTATAGATTTGATTGAGTCTCTGAGTTCTGTTCTGTACCATATCAGCATTCCCCCGGAGTCTCTGCCCTGGGTCACCCCTCTTAGTTTGGTTGATGGTAAAATGATTTCTCTAAACCCAGTTGGGCAGCCAGTGGACAAATCTCTTACATTCCATGTTTCTTGTAGTATTATAATATCAGAATTCAGAATTTCTCTTTTGAAATCTGAATGTTGGCTCTTAACACCAAAAATGGAGGACCTAAGTCCTTGAATATTCCAACATGAGATTTTTAAGGAATATGAGTTCATTAATCACCTTTGTTATTTAAAAAACAAGACAAACATCAGTATGCTGAATCGACAGATCAAGTAGAATATTTTAAATATTATGATACATATCTAAGAATATCTTTTAAAATAAATGTATAAATAATAAATGTCTAATCTATATATATATATATATATATATATATATATATATATATACTTTTTTTTTCTTCAAAAATACATAAAATAATGAGATCTCTAAGAGGTTCTTTTAAAAAATAAATATATAAATAACACACACACATATGGGCTACATTAAAAATACACGTGTAGATACATATGTACACATACATTTCTCATCCTTTTTTTGAAGTCACTAACCCATTAGGTGAGAGCACAGCAGAGTCAGCATGTGCGCTGGTATGTGTTTGTGATGTCAAAGATCCCCCCTCTCTCTCTCTCTCTCTCTCTCTCTCTCTCTCTCTCTCGTTAAGTAACTTGTGCATTGTTTTACTTACTTGTTACCAGTATCGGTATCGGTGCATCCCTACTGTGAACCTTACTCTGCAATTGTACTGTTGACAAATGTACTATCACAATCACAATCGTTAAAAGCAAATGACATTAGTAAATCAAGTATTTCATTATGATGATGAACTATTTTTTCAGAAAGTTTGACCGATTCTCATTTTTTTATGCTTTTTAACTAGTCAACTTAAAAATGTAACTGATTCAAATGATCTTTTTCTTTATTAACCCTCACACTTTATCAACCCTCATGTCAACATGATGTAAATGTTAAACAAATCACTTAAGTATCTTTGCAGAAAAGATGCATGAACTACAACTACATCTTGTACAAACTTGTCTTAAACATATTATATGTTCAGATATAATACGAGGAAAATGCTTAAAAAAGATATAACACCAGTAGACTATTATTATCTATAAATATTCTATAAAAATAACAGCAGCTTTCAGCCTGTTACCATGATGCAAACATGAAATATCAGACATAAAGTAGTTACAGGGTTTTTTTATTCGCTTGTGCTGCTTTTCCATTATTTTTTCTATGTAAACATGGACGTGTTTGACTGTTGCACTCACATCAATTGCAGCATCTCAAGCATGAAATGCATTCTAAAAACGAGGAGCTCACGTTAAAAGAATGAGCACGTCATACTTGAGCGGTTAATCATGGATCATTACATGTGGTCGGATCATTCTTTTCTCTTTACTGTTATCACTGGCATGTTCTCAAAGTGTCTAATTCTAACGTTTGGTAACACTTCTACTCAAAATCCTAATTCTTAAACAATAAAATCATGCCAAAACATTAAACTCAAATTAATTGATAAAAATCACCCAGCCCAGCAATGAGCCATCAATAGCTGACAATCACTACCTGATCTCACTATGTCTTTATTTGCTACAATAAACATGTTCGTTAAACACACCATCACAACAACCACTGAAAACAAACAGATTGTAATAAGAGTTATGAGCTCAATTAATGGAAACACCAATCACCATTATGGTGACTTCAAATGAAACAAACGTTAGATTTAAACACCTGTTAATTCTCAATAAGGAATTCTGTAGACCTCTAACAGAAATAAATCAGTCTGGTTAGTAATAAGTAAAGCTGGTAATGCTGTTTGTGGAGTTGTTTAATCCTCCTCTGCAGAGATCTTCAGAAATTTAATGTATTTTATCTTCAGCTGAATTCATCTAAGGCTGTGGCTGCAGTCAGTTGTATTTCTTGAGTTTCCGTTTGTCTCTTTTTTTTCTGTTCTCTTCTTTTCTTCAGTGATTTTGCTTGTTAACAAGCTTAGACAAGCTGAGAGGAATCTATAAATAATATATGAAGATTTTGTGGCTCAGAAAAGGTCCAATGTGGTTTATTTCTTTGCTCTTGGCTGCTATGTGGCATTGCTATGCTTGCTTTTGGCCCAGATCTGGCAAACAGGAGCGGTCCGCCCAAGTGCCATCATTCCGCACTACATGTGGGCCAGATCATAATTCCACATGTGCCAGATGTGGGCTGGATCTGGGCCAACAATATGTTGCTATCTGGGTATATTTTCTTTGTGTAAGGGCTATCTATCACTGTCTGTTGTTTAAACTGCTAAAATCAGTGTTAATTTTGACAGGCATTTTTGATTTAGTCTTAGTCTTTATCTTGAGACGAAAATGCTTAATAGTCTTAGTCACATTTTAGTCATTTGAGTCTTTCATAGTTTTAGTCTAGTTTTAGTAGACAAAAAGTCATTGCATTTTTGTCAACTTTTAGTCATTACTTTTAGTCAAACTGCAGTTACCAGCATTTATTTTGGTAGCTATTTTATATGTAGTCTTCAAACAAACAGTCATTACTTCTCTCTTTAGAGCAAATAAATTAAGCTTATGAGAAATTTGAATCAAGGATTGAATTTGAAAAAACTTGAATAAATTATGACAATTTTCATTTGTGGGTGAACTATCCCTTTAACAGTCGTGAAAAGGGAGCAACTTATAAAAATAATAGTTGTTCTATATATAATATATATAATTTAAATTTTTTTTTAAAAGAAGCAGAATAAGACTATACATGTAATACTGACACACATTCAGTTTTCACCCACCTGTTTACATTCAATTAATCCATAACCAACTGTATTTACGTGAGATACTCTACACAATAGACATTTGGACTGCTGTGTGTATATTTGAGCACTGAGAACTGATCGCTTGCTGTATATGAGAACTGAAGAAGTGGAGCGTGCGCGAGAGAGAGCACTTCTATCAGCGCCATTCTGCCTATCCCGCCTTCACTAACTAATCGACAACGAATTGTGACTCCCGGGAAAAACAGAACGTCTGGTCACCTTATCCCTACCCCTTCGGGTGCTGAGGCCATTGTTTCAGATCGCTAGTTCGCGTTTTGGTAACCTATCCATCCACTGCGGCTGCCATACTGAGACTAGATATGTGAACGCCCCTTATCCAATTGCAATCCAATGACAGGGATGCACATTTTGAAGGACAAGACAGTAGCCTATAGGATTTATTTTGAATGTCCGGTAGTCCCCAAATAACATTATAGCCCCATCTCATCTTGTTAACGAAGATACAGCATACATTTCATCATAGCTTTATAATCAGATATTAGTTTTAGCTCATTAATTAACACTGGCTAAAATATAACTTAGTTCGCACCATATTACCTATCAAACTAATTTTACATATTTCACTTTAAATCTAAACTGCTACTACAGCACATTAGCATCCCATTAGCTTGCTAGCTTGTCATTCCTATTTTACATTTTCTACTGATTCTTTCTTTTTCTTTCCAGCTCTATTTTTTATGAGTTCATCAAACAACTGTGGTAAATCGGAAACATTCCACGGTCACGGTGAGTAATAGCTTTTCTCCTCTTATTGTAAGTTGCACTGCTTGCCACATGTATAGTGTAGCTTTCTCTGCCAGCGGCAAGGGATTCACATTTGATAAATTCAGTGAAATAGTTAGGCTGGCAGAGATATCAGAACTAGAGACACGCACGCAAACTTTAATTGAGGATAGTAAGAATGTGAGGGCCTTAGATACGGCTTTCAATGCGACTAGCTCAGTGAGTCCCCGCAGAAGGGCAACTGGGTGACTGCGTAGTCATAGTCGTACATAGTCGCGGGACAAAACACCGCTCTTCTGTTCTGATCAAAATATTAAACAGGTTCTCCCCACTCAGTGACGCACACACTGAGAAACTTCATGAAACTGCCCTAGTTATTGGTGATTGTATTGAATGGAACATGAAAAAAAGGCACCAGCCACCATAGCCAGAGTGCCTTACGTCTTGTAAAATTTAAAAGTGCTGGCTATTGCTAAACAAATTCAGTAAGGTCACGGGTAGGCAAGTTCGGTCCTAGAGAGCCACAGTCCTGCAGAGTTCAGCTCCAACTCTAATCAAACACACCTGAGAAAGCTAATCAATGTCTTCAGGATTACTACGGCTACAGGCAGGACGAGATACATAGCAGACTCTTGTCAATAAATGGTTGGATGTCTAAGTGGTGCCCGCAGACCTGTTGAAAAGAGATCGTCTTCATCCCTCCAGGAGTGGTGCCACTCTTCTCTCTAGAAATATGGCACATAGTCTTAAAGTTTCTACTTGACCAAACTGGGGCCCAGGTCAGGAAGCAGACAGACTGGCTAAACCAACTGTCTGCTAGCCGCCTCACATCACAGAAATCAGTTAATTATTAGCACATATGCCGCATTTACACTGCATGGTTCAAGTGACCCAATTACGATTTTTTTCCTCCCATGTGGCACAGATTGGATATGGCCCATGACCGTGTAAGCACGAAAAAATTGCATGGATTCTTGTCAGGATCCGGCCCCTACAGTCTTGTCTGTCTTGTCTATGTTCAATGTTTCTTTGTTTGTCTTGGCTGAATTATAATAATTCTGCGCTTAAGGACATCTTTAATGTTTGCCTTGATGACCCTCTGCCTCAGTAGGAGATGGAGGGTCTAAGGATCTTGGATTTCTGAGGCTTCATCAGGTATCTCTGTATTCATGGCCAATGGGTGACACTAGATCATCCAGAATCAACCACCTTCCGCGGAGACTATCCCACCAGCCCTCCCTTGAGTAAGAGCCCTGGTTTTCTAACTCCTACTGCGAAGCACAGGTTAAGGAGGAGGAGGGCAGTTGAATGAGCTGCAGCTTCCCCAGAGACTGCCAATTGAGCATTTCCAACTTTTCCTGTGTCTGACACAGTGGCTGCTCCTAAGTCATCTCTTCCTCTCATGGCTGTTAAAGAAGTTCCTTCCTGTTCCAGTCACCCCTGAGCCAGTCAACCCTGCTTCAATCACTACAGAGCCAGTTAAGCCCGCTCCAGTCACTCCAGAGTAGACTTGTGCCGGTATTCGGTAACAGGAAAAATACAGAAACTCCCTGGTCACCCGAGCGAGATACCAACAGTCAAATCAGACCCAATGATCCACGCCAAGCCACAGCCAAAAATGCCACCGCCAGACCAGGAGATCGGCCGAATGGACCCGAAAACGGCAAAACCCAAATGCTCAACTCCAGGGGAGCCAGAAAACAAGACCACCTTCAAAAATAGTGGAGTGCTCCCCCTATTCACAAGCACTGAAGCGTATCACGGTAATGAATGCATTTAAATGTTGTTATTTTTGTTATAAGAAAAAAGTTATTAAAACCTGTTATACTGTATTATGACAGCACTATTTTAAACTAAATGTCAATACCGTGATAATACCGTATACCGTGATAAAAGCATTAGCAATTAATCGCAACATAAAAATTTGATACCGGCATATCCCTACTCCAGAGCCAGTCAAACCCACTCTAGTCATTTCTGAAATGGCCAGGTTAACAGCAATTATCCCAAAGGCAGTCAAGTTAAATGCAGTCACCGCAGAGGTGGCAATGGTCACTGCAGTCACCTCAGAAGTGGCCAATTACACATTGTCATGCTCCCGTAAGTAGAAGTGAAGGAGGGCCCATGTTGTGCAGCTTGATGCTCCTTGTCAAGAGGTTCTAAGTCCTTCGGTCCAGGAGGGCCTGAGTCAGGAAACTCCTGGTCTGTTGGTGCAGGATGGCCTGAGTCAAGAGGCCCCATGTCCATTGGTCCAAGAGGGCCGAGTCAAGCGGCCCTAGGTCTAGTGGTCCGTGAGGGCCTGAGTTAGGAGGCCCCAAGTCCAGTGGTTTAGGAGGGTCCTAGTGAGGAGTCTCTAGGTCCAGTGGTCTTGGAAGTCCCAACTCTGATGGTCCCAATTCCAGTGGTTCCAGAAGTATGTAGTCTGGTGAAACCACATTCAAGTCTTCCCACTACACCAGTTGTCCTTGCCCTAGTGGAGTCTGTGACTGCTAATGTATCTGTACCAGAACTGCCTGTCATGGCCAAGAAGGGCATTTATGTTAGTTATGTTATGTCCCCTGAGCCCACTTCAGAAGAAGTTGTCGCCGAACCCGTCAGTGCAGCCCAGGAGGGCACTCTCAAGTCAGTCCGCGAGCCCGCCAGGGCAGCCCAGGATGGTGCTCCTGAGTCAAGCTAAGTATCTGTCTCAGCAGCCCTGGAGGGTGTTTTAGCAGTCCCCGAGGGCATCCCAGAGTCAAGCCTAGTGTCTGTTTACGCTGCCCCAGAGTGTGCCTCAGAGCAGCCCTGAGGGCACTCCTGACCCTGTCCCAGTATCTGTTCATGTAGCCCCAGAGGGCATTTCCAAGTCAGTATCTGAACCTGTTCTTGCATCTCCTGAGCCTGTTCCCCAAAGATTTACCCTCCCTGCCAGTGCAGTCATGGCTCCTAAGTTCATTCCAAAGTACTTTGCCAGTCAAGAGTTGCCCCCGGAGACCACTTCTAACACTAAGGCTATTTTCAAGACTCCACCAGTAGAGCGAGTCCATGTCTCCAGAAGGGCCACCAACAATATCCCCATGCCGGCCTCCCTGTTACCGCACCCTTAAGCTGGCACCTCCCTGTTCAGCTCCGAACTATTCCAATGGATTTTTTTCCTCCCTTTCAGTCCTGCCCCCTATGTTTCCTGGCTGCCCTGGAACTCCAAGTTTTGTTCCCCAGCCACCTTCCCAGCTGGTAACTCCTTGGACTCCTTTGCCTATTGTGGAAGCCTGGAGGCGTCCATTGGGGCAGGCTACTGTCAGGATACTGTCTTGTCTGTCTTGTCTATGTTTAATGTTTCTTTGTTTGTCTTGTGTCTGAGCACATGGCTTTGTCTCTGTTTGTGTTGGCCATGTGCTCCTTTTGCTCTGCCTTCTCATTTCGTGTTACCACACCCCCTTGTTTAGTCCCTGTCTATTACTCGTTTGCTTGAATGTGTTCACCTGTTCCTCGTGTTCTACTCCCTTTATATTTTGCTACTTTCCTTCATGTCTTTGCTGGTTTGTTGGGTCTGTCGTGCGTGTTTTTCACGTGTCTTGTGTTTTGTTAATTCCAGTTTTGAATTTATTCTCTTGAAAGTTTTTTTGCTCCAGTCAAGTTTCAGTTTTGCCAGTTTTTACTTTTTGCTTTTGTTTTTGCTTCTAGTGTTTTGTCTAGTATTGGTTCCTGTTCTACTCCCTGTGTCCTTTCTGATCGCTGGCTCTCCAAATCTGATCTGGCAGCCAACTCTGGTGTTTCAGTGACAACTGTCTGTGCCAAACCTCTGGTTCCTTGAGCCATTGCCTCTCTGCTGTAGAGTCTGGAGCTGCTTCATCCCCAACCAGGCTGTTCTCCAGTTGTGTCCTGCCCTGTGGTTTGGGCTGTTGTCTGTTGTTAATAAATATCACTGTTTTGCTCATACTGCGGATATGAATCGGATACGTGCATTTGTGCCTGCCGTGTAAGCGGACAGATCGGATATTCCCGGGTAAATGTGACTCCTACGTCATTGAAAAGTGTTTTTTTTTTTTTAACCTTTCGTGGTACAGACATACCTGTAACGAATGAAACCTCTAGTTGAGTAGCAGAGTATTAATTTAATTAGATTGTGTTAAAGAAAAGGCGGTCTGACACTGAACTGTGTTGCTTTTGAAATCATGCTGAGTGCATCATGCTACAGACGAGCACTTCAGTCCTGTTGTGGAGACTCTCCCCATTCGTTCCACTGAAACCACAAAATAAAATGCACACAAATATGTCCCTGCCCTTGATATACAAACACCGATGAACACATTTGGTTTTAATGAAAAAAAAATAAACCCAGAAGCTGTGACATGCTTAACAAATAGCTACCATCTGAGTATTATTTCACTCGCGAGCTTTCAGTGGAGCTGTGTAAATAATCACTGTCCTGAAGAATGTGTACTATATGATTATTCTGATGTATAGATGTAACTATTGCATTAAAAACATTTCTATATGAATTCCATGTCAATAAATTAAATTCAATATTGAAATTGATTTGTGATGTCATATTTGCTATTTTTGGTTTGTTTCACCAAGTGAATCAAATGATAAATCCCCTGTGATGTTTGTACTGCCTACTGTATACAGGCTACCAGGACACATACAGACTTCATTAAAGACTTTGCAGATTTTCTATCCGAGTTAGTGCTTGGCTGCAGATAAAGCCTTAAAGGTGCACTAAGCAATATTTGAAAAATGCTTTTGACCACAGTGTCGGACCGAGTCCCAAAACACACTTGTAGCCAATCAGCAGTAAGGGAGCGTGTCTTGTTATGATAGACAGAAGAGAGCGCTCAATTTGAGTGCACAGACGGATATTAGCAGATCGACTATAGATAGAGAGAGATGGCAGATAAAAAAAGTGGAAAATATCACAGAAACAAATCTTTAAAAGAAGTGTTATGGTGAGGCAAGAGGTAGGACCTGCGTAAATATCGGAGCAGCTTTCCAGTGGTATAGAGAACACAAGGAGTGGGAAGGCCTGAAACTGGACGCTGAGATTGCATTTTTTTCTTCTTCTTGATAGGTGAGTAACATTGATTTTGCTTTGTTTCACACAACTTATCCGTGTTGGCTTTTGTTTGAATATGCTTGTGTGACATCTTCACTTGTTTCCACGATCGTCATTGCCATGGTTGTGAAAGTACGTGTGGGGTGGAGATTTCAAAATAGGGGCGAGGTCCTGTTGGGGTATGGGCATGTTTGTTTTGGTGCTTTGTTTGAACATTGACAAACAAAACATTGTTTGGCAAAAACTGCTTAGTGCACCTTTAAAGGGGTCATGACATGGATTTTTTTTCTTCATTATTTTAATATGTTCTTTGAGGTTTACTTATAATAGTAATAAAGTTTTTTACACACAAAAAAAAAACAACAACAACAAATAAATACGTGGAAAAATAATTATTTTCAACCCTCATTCTGAACTTCTCTCAGAAACAGGCTATTTTTAAGGGGTGGGTCCTTTAGGCTTAGGCTATGAGGTATCATATCGATCACAAGTACAGTATGGAGTACCACAAGGCTCAGTACTAGAACCGCTGCTTTTCATGCTTTACATGTTACCCTTGGGAGATATCATCAGGAAACTTGTTGTTAGCTTTCACTGTTATGCTGATGATACTCAGCTCTATATTTTTTTGCGGCCTGATGAAACGCCCATTCGCAAAACTAATGGAATACATAGTTGATTTAAAAAAATGGATGATTAGTAATTTCTTACTGCTAAATTAAAAAAAAACAAAAAAACAGAGGTTTTAATTATAAACCTGCATGTATACACCTCTGCATGTAATAACCTAAAACACTGTCAGTTGGGAACCTAGGTGTGCTATTTGATAGCATTCTTATTTCTTTTCTTTGAAAACCATGTTTCTAGCATTTGTAAAACTACATTTTTACATCTTAAAAAAAAATTGAAATTATGACCTGTGCTCTCAATGTCAAGTGCAGAAACATTAATTCATACGTTCATGACCTCAGGGTTAGATTATTATAATGCTTTATTGGGTGGTTGCTCTGTACGCTCAAACAAACTCCAGCTGGTCCAAAATGCAGCAGCTAGAGTTCTTACTAGAACCTGGAACTATTATAAAGCCCTGAATGGTTTATCTTCTCTATACTAATAATAGCTAATATTATTACAGGGCTAATAATAGCAATGTGTTCAGTGAAACTGCTGCATATAATGGTTGTAACGATATCAAACAGTCTTTTTGCTGTATCTTCTCTCACTGCCAGTGGTGAGATGTCAAGCTGAGATAATAGAGGAGTGAAGTGCTCTGTTCACTTGACCCCAATGTGTCATTCTGTGCACCTCAAACTTCCAACAATCTCCAGCAATATCAATGGGAGAAAAAGATCTTACACAGAACTGCAAGACACTTAGCACCAAAAGAACAGGATCTCTTAGAAGTGAGAATGAAAGCGACATAGAGGTTTCCTCTGTGTGTGTAAGGTATCGTGGGTATTATCATTATGGGAACAGATCACAGGAGCAGCTTCATGTCCCACTAATGAGTGTGTGAGCTCAGGATATGAATTATAAACACCACATACACGGTTAGCGGTACCTGCCTTTACCAACTGATATTAGATTCACTTGGAATAAGATCTAACATAAACATTAAAAAAGGATTCGCTGCACATTATTCCAAAGAAAGCATAAAGTACTTTACAATCTTTTATCAAATGTAACAACTAATATGGGGCCATCCAATCAAATCCTAATGGATAAAATGAAGTCCCAACCTACTTTAAAAATTGACACATTGAGTGTCTTGTTTTACTCTGAAATATGTCCGATTTTGGAAGCATATTTGGCTGAAAATGCCGTTTCATAACTTTTGATAAGCATCAAATGGTGATTTGCAAATGGTGTCTAAAAAGTTCTGTGTGAAGAACGGTTGCAGCTGTGCTAAAGACACATCTGTGGAGAGAGATTTAATGTACTGTAGTGTGTAATATTTTCTTGTAAGCTAATATTTAATGTCTGATTAACATAAAAACTAAAATGTTGATAAACAGATTTTATTGACAAACACAAGATCAATCAAATAAGCAATGATTCCTCTTTGTTGTCTTTTTAACACAATATGTCAATGTCAAATTTCATCGGAACATATATTGTATTCTATATTTCTAGCATACAATAATGTAAAAATGATCAAGCTATGAAAGAAAAAGGCAATATATAGATATTAACCATGAATATTATTGCAATGGATATGTAAATATAAACACAATAATGATGAATATATATTTTGATAACAATTTACATGAAGTCTGCATATATAATGCTTAATATTATTTTTAATACACTATGTAATTATATATCGTTACATAAACAATGACTAAATTTTATAACACGACTCTGGAATACTTTATTCTGGAGTGGTCAAATATTTTTAGATAATGATTACTAAACTATATTTCACCACTGTCCATAACAGTACAACTAATTTTTTTTTTTTAAGATTTATTTTTGGAGTTTTTGCCTTTTATTGATAGGACAGTAGTGAGACAGTAAGCGAAGTCCGCGAGCCAGGACTCGAACACAGGATGCCCGAAACACAACAGCACTGCATGTCAACATGCTGCCCACAAGGCTATCGGTGCTGACAAGTTATTTAATTTTTTATTTAATTCTTAAATGTATCTAAATATAAGTTTAATTAATTAAGCATTTTTAAATGTCAGCTTTAGTTTTAATGCATTATAGTATTTAAAGTATAGTATTTATATATGTAAGGCGTATTTTAGGACATAGTAATATTAATACTCTATATATGCAGACTTCATCTAAAGTGTCTGTTTTACATCTCAACCAAAGCTTACTTTTACAATATCAATTCCAGAGAAAGAAAGAAGAAAAAAAAACAAGCACATTTGTAATATTTAAGAGTGGACATAAAAAAAGACACACACACACACACACACACACACACACACAATAATTGGTCCTTTCACGTTAAATAATCTCTAGTTGTTTTTTAGAGAGCAGCGGAAGTACTGCCAAAAGTCATGTCTCTTTGAAAAGTGTATGCTCATTTTAATCACACAAACGTCCATATGAGCATTTTGAGTCTTTAATGAGTTGGAGTTGCATTAATGGAGGAAAGCCGTCATGCCATTGGCTGCAAAGCCAGTCTCCACTGAGTCTAAGGCATCTGTCCTGCTGTGGTTCAGGCTGTAGTTGAGGTCGGTTCTTCTAGTACGGGTATTGCTTTTGTTTCTTCCCTGCGAAACAGGCGAGCCAGGTGCACAGCAACAGGGCCGAGGTGGCGCCGGCCCCAGTGCAGTAGTACGCCCAACCGATCTGACAAGAGCCTGAAGACAAGTCAGAAAGAAAGAGCGCTGACATAAATCCATGAACACTGCATGAACTTCTGAAAACTTCAAATGTCAAAGAATGAAGGGATCATATGTATGATGGATGAAGTTTATGAAGAAATGTATGTGATAGATGTTTTTTTTACTTAGCTTATGGAAAGATGTAAAATGTTGTGAAATTTGGCACACCAATTAGGAACATTCTAAACAGGGGTGTTCAGTCCATATAAGCTACAAATGTCTTGAATAACCAGAGAAATTTGAACTCATCTGAGAGAATGAGTTCTGGGAGTGGCTAATTAATATTATCATTACTATAAATTCCCATGTCATTTGAATTGTAACATAAAGCTTACATAATAAAATGTTCTGAATACACGTAACTGTCCATAACATATTTATTTGTCACTCTTTTTCTTAAAATCTGTGCCACTTATGGAAGGATTAGGGTGAGCAGATCCACAACAGCTTTGGCGCCTACACTCTATTGTTATAAATCGTCATTATTGTTTCACATTCTCATTGGTTTGTTGGCATGTGAGTGATTTCATGTGCAAGAAATCTGTCATCAAATTGCTCACCCAGGCTGAAACGTGCTTTTGCAGACTGAAAATCATAGTGTATTGTTGCAGTTTAACTGTATTTTCATGTTTTCTCAAGCAAAGCTAATTTTAAAAGTCTGTTGAAAACATATTTTACTTTTTTTTTTGGCATAGAAAAAGTAGGTATACTCATAGCATGTGGCACTCAGCATACCAAGTTAAAGAGGTCACTCAGCAAATGTTTCTTAATATTTCTAACATCTCCTAATATATTCCTATGAATGAATGATCCTAAAGTATAATACATTTTTAACCAGTTAGTCTAGACACAAAAATGTGCTCCTGTTTCCTCGGCACATGCTATGTTAAGTGAATTAGTGTTATTTTAGTAGCAATGATGTACTATTGTATTTTTTGTTAATATTTTGAATTACACAATATTTTTATATTTTTGTTTTCATTTTATTTTTAGTAAAAGGTTTAGGAATTTTGTTTATTTTTTGTCATTATTATTATTAATATTTAATTATCATTATTATTATTATTAATTTGTTAGATTTTAGTTTTTATATTTAGTTTATTTATTTTTGTACTTTAATTTAACCCATTTCCATTTGTGGGTGAACTTTCCCTTACGTAAGCAGTTTTAGTATAAGTAGCCTACAAGGAGTACTGCAGTGAAGGTACAAGTAGTTTTATACATTTACATAAACATATTTGCATACTATATGTAAATATGTAAAATATCACATATTTGATGAATATGCACATATTGATTAGGTCAAATGGATTAACCCTAACAAAAGTCATTGATATTCATGAAGTTAATGATATTCTTTTTAAAATATATGATTATTTAAATAATTGTCATGTGTAGGCTACACCCATGATTGTTTGTTTATTTATTTACTTATTATTGAACATGCAGGTATTTTCATTATTAGAGGTGTGTTAGTTAAATGAAAATAAATAAATAAAAATAAATTGAATGAAGAAAATATTACATCTGTATAATAAAAAATGTATACCTGAAAGAAAATTACGCAATTTTTTTAGGCCCATAGTATTCAATGGCTGACTGTTGTAGGTGATTTCATATAATAATGTAAATGTAAACTCATTACTTGTCTGAATATTAACATTACAATGGTACAATGATAAGCTACTAGTCATAAAATGAATTAGGGTCCTTGACCAATTATATTATGATATTTGACAAAATATCTACAGCAATTAATCCCATGCTTTAGCTCTTTATCTTTCCATTCTTCCTTTTGTGTGACTGACGGAAGTTTGTAAACTGCTGCTGCCACTTGAAAACTGGAAATTCTCACCCCCCCATGGCAAAAGCAGACACAGAAGTGGGGCAGTAGAGCTGTGGAAAGATTGCTCTCTCATCTCCTCCTTTTGACAGATTTATTCCCTATCAAATTAAGGTCTACTGTACAGTAGTTAAAGGGTTAAAGGGTTAAGTTATGTTTTAGGTGGGATATTATGAAAGCAAAAAGCAGAAAACAAGACCAATAACCTTGATTTATTAACCTATTAACACAGTATACCCCATTTCCCCATGATATGTACTTACAAGTCATTTGCCCACTATAGTTGCCGCTTGGACTTTTGATTAAGTATACAAAAAACTATAGATGTCCTGTAAGATTTTTTTGTTTGGATGATTCTAGAGACCTTCATGATTATGTACACTGTAAAAAATTGCTGTTAAAGCTGCTGTTAACAAGCAGAATCGCTGAAGAAAAGAGCAAGAAATGAAACTACAACTGACATACAGCCACAGCCTTAGATGAAATCATCTGAAATAAAACAGCAGAACATGATCAAACAACTCCACAAACAGCATTACAGTTTGACTTTATTTCTGTCATATATCTACATACATTCTTTGAGAATTAACAGAGGTTTAGATGTTTTATTGAAAACATTTTGTTTGACCTCACCATCGTGGTGATCACGGTTTGCTTTAGTTGGGCTCTTGACCCGTCACTTTTAAATGCTAGTATGTCTGGTTGTTGTGATTGTGTTTGTAAAACACATTTGTTATAGCAAGAAAAGCATATAAAAATTATGATAAAATGGTTATGGTTGATTGTTGATGATGGTGTAATCATCATTTTGTGGTCTGATTCACTGATTTCATTGAGTGGCTGAGCTTCAAAAATATTGTGTGGGTTTCACTTGATTCATGTTATTTACAATAGCTGTACAACACTGCAAGTTGAAATGATAGACAATGATTTATGTTGAAAATTTCTCATGTTCAAAGCCTTTAAAATCTTGTAGACACACAGAGACATCAAGAATTAGCACATGAATCTCAACAATGGTGACAATCAAAAGCTTCATGCTGCAATGCATGCTGGGTACCAGCACAGGACAAAACTCATCCATGACTCCCAGCATGCATTGCGGCATGAATAAATTATGCAGCTGAATTGTTCACTTATTTTCTTTAATTCTTACTAGGTGCTTTTATTGTTGCGTTTGTGTTAAGTTTTAGTAGCGTGTTTTGTGATGTTCAAAGTCGATCTGTTTAAAAAATTTTTTGATTGTCACCGTTGTTGAGATTCATACGCTGATTCTTCATGTGTGTGTGTTTCATAACATGTTAAAGCTTTCTTTTTTTTTTTGAGTGATGGGTGTTATCTTTCATAATAGCCTGCTTGTTGTTTTGCTCTAATATGTCACCATAACATTGCTTTGGATGTTTATGTCATTTGCAAATAATAATCAAGAGCATTACACATTGTGCTTTGACCCTTTTTTTACCACAACAAATGTGCTGAAAAACACAACAGTTAAAGCAGCCAAATAAAGATAATGTTAAAAATTAAGGTTTAAGATCCCAACTAAAGCAAACACTGATCTCCATCATGGTAGCGTCTGAAAACAACAACATCTAAACCTCTGTTAATTTTCAATAAGCACTTCTGTACACATCTGACAGAAATAGCATCAGTCTGGTTAGTAATGTGAAGCTGGTGATGCTGTTTTAGAAGTTGTTTAATTAGATCTTGAGAGATTTAATGTCTTTAATTTCAGTTGATTTCATCTAAGGCTGTGGCTGAAGTCAGTTGAAGTTTTTGTGTTTCTCTTTCATTCAGTGATTCTGCTTGTTAACAGCAGGTGTTCGTCACTAATGCACAATCATCACTTAATAATTCACAGAATTATCTCATTAACTTCAGCGCTGCTTCACTCTGTAGTGTGGACACATTATAAGTGTTCATTTAAAACTGAGGATTTTGTTGTGGGGTTTAAAGGGATAAAGATGTAAGATGGAAAAAAACAGCATGAAATGTAATTTAACAGTAATAAACTGTAATTATTTTACGGCCACAAACTGTAAAAAAAAAACAGTTATTTACTGGCAGCACGGTTGCCAGTAAATAACTGTTTTTCTACAGTTTGTTGCCGTTAAGTCCAGGAAAAAACAGCAATATACTGTAAAATGTAAGAGTCAGATTTACCAAATGAAAAAAGTTAATTTGACTGAAATATTTGTGAACATCCATAGAAAAAAAGTTATGCAAAGTCATGAACTGATAAGGAGAGTAAATATTGAACTGAACTGTATTAATGTGTTTTTAGAGAGATCTGTTAGTTTAATTTAGTTTTGTGGGTCACCATTGTGCTGGAGAGTAGAGCCTGTGCTTCAGTCAATGATGAGCCACAAACAAGGATGTTCAGCTGCTTTATTTAAAGGCAGTAACTGTGGAGTAATTATAAAGATCTCACAGATGTGTGCTATATAGCTAACAGTGACTATATATCACTATTAGCTATAGCTAACAGTGACTGCAACGATTTGACATGACATGTCTTTGCGTTTAACTCATCCAAAGTGCGCGCCCACACACACACACCGTGAACACACACCCGGAGCAGTGGGCAACCATTGGTAGAAGAGAGCGCTGTACATTCACTCCCTCACCTACAATCCCTGCCGGTATGAGACTCGAACCCACAACCTTTGGGTTACGAGTCCGACTCTCTAATCATTAGGCCACGACTTCCCCAACAGAAGCAACGTTAGCTAACCTGGATTCAAACCGACTTAGCAGAGTGCGCCACTCAGTTGACTCAACGATTTGAGTTAAAGTCATGTTTTTAGTTATTTTGCTGTTGCACATTAAGTGTTTGCAGTTTTATACTAAGAAATATTCCTTCTCAGTTGACTCAAATGAAATAAGTTCACAGTACTGACATCGTATGAATGCTAGTTTTAAAACTCGAACTGTTTGAAGCAATGGGAGCGGAGTTAATTTCCATGGTAGAATTACGGTAAAACACTGTAAAAATTAAGAGTTGTAAATTAACGGTTGAGAGCTGTAAATTAACAGTACCTTACTGGCAACCCTGCTGCCAGTAAATTACTGTTATTTAACGGCACAATTTTTTACAGTGATATGTCAACAAAAAATACTTATTAGTAACATGAAAATTACATTTCTTTGGGAGGGTTTGCCTTTGCCATGCTTCCTGGAAGTAGGGGTAGGAACTTGACAGCCTCATGTGACAGGAAGGAAGTGAATACCTTTTTTAATTTTTGTTGAAATCCTTTATTTAGTTGTTTTCTTGCATGTCATTGAGAAATAAAACATGGATAACATCTAGAAAAATACTTACAAAAGGAAAATGACAGCTATAAACTGCGGCAGCTATAGTTGCCGGTGGGCTTTAATGGGTTATTAATCTGAACAAAAATGAAAAATGTTGCCTTGGCAATTAGTTGAAATAAAATAATTGTATTATTATTATTTTTTTATATATATTTTGTTTCAGTTAATGTTTATTTTATTTCAGGCAATGATTTTTTTATGGTTTTAGTTTTACCCTGCAATGCACCCAGTGATTTCAATTTCCACATCACGAGGAAACAGCGTTTTTAAATTTCAATTTAAGGATTTAACATTGCTTGGTGAAACTGGGACAGGATGTGACAAAATGCGATCAGTGATACAGGAATAATGAAGATGAAATAAACATCCAAAGCTATTCTGCTAGCTAGCAACTAACCCTAAATAACTGCTTTTCAAACAGACTCTCATAACTAAATGATTAGACACAGCTCGTTTATTATAGAGCTTCAGTTTTGCCTTGTTGCCAAGTTACGTATCTCTGATCACACCAAGAGGTTTGCTGTGTGAATTTGTGTCAAAGTTCACGAAACTTAAACAAACTTAAACTTAAACGTAAAATTCACTTAGGGAATTTTATTTTCCACTGGAAGTCCATTAATTTTGTCAGTTCCCATTGAACTGACTATATTTTGCTCAACATTGCTTTGTTACCTTTTTTTTTTTTAACGATTTTTTTCACCATTTTTTGTCCTCAAATTTGTGTCAGATCATCCATGGTGAATAAAAATTAAATATTTCTGGAATACCATGAATAACAATTTACACCTTTCTGCCATTTTGATCTGCTCTGTTTTCTCTCATTTCCAAAGTTTGTACAATCTTCGATAAAATTGGCTCAGATCATCCAGTCCAAAAAAAAAAAAAAAGTAATTGGTTGTATTTTTACAGGCTGAAACAGTTCTCCCTGTCTCATCTGATTATATTCCTAGGTATTTGTACGTAACATTGACGCATAAAATTTTTGTGCGTTTGGATATATAGTTGAAACATATTTAAGTATTCAAATATGAAAGTATTGACATATAATACATAATAGCACAAAAGCAGTCATTCAGGTTTAGAAACATTAAATGCTTAAAAAACTTTTCTATTAAAATTTTTACATAACTAAATGTATTTGTATAGTTAAGTTTGTAGTTATTAATATAGGATTTAGTAGTATTAGTAGTAGTACCTTAAATTGTAATCTAAGTTAATGTTCACAGAAAAATACAGAACAATCGATGACAATAATTCACCCAAGGTGAAAAGAAAACAAACAAAAACTTGAAACTTTTAGCACCAAAATATAAAGTTGTTCCCTTTCAGTCGGTCACTACGAGTCACATTGTGACTGACGAATTGGGATCTCGCTTCGAGAGACCAATCTACTTCAAGTGTAAACTAAACAAGCCAATGCGATGATTGCATCCAACTGCCGCTGATTACAGCGTGAGCATAAAAAGGTAGCAGGTGCAACGCATACCAGCTTTTCGCTTCAGAGTGGAGTGATCACATTGTTTTGCTCCTGACTACTCTACTGAGAGAAGAAGACTGAACGAGTTCAGCGCGCTCTTTGGAGCTCTTGGCGTCGGCGGTACGGCGTTTCAGCGGTGGTGGTTTTCCCGTGTCGAGTGGGTTGCACATTACCCCGTTTGTGTTACAGGCGGCCATCTCCCCTGTGCGCTTCAGCCTGCTAAAAGAGCTTTTTCGCTAAAAGAGCATTCACGGGTATGTCTTTTTAAAGACGACGTTGCATCTTTGTAAAGACGACGTTGCGTCTCGCTACAGACAACATATCACCCATGCGTTTCTGGATGTGGTCATTACCTGGCATCGGGTGATGGTCACGATCGCTGCCTCACGTGTCTGGGCATTAAGCATGCTGAGGTGGCGTTCGTGTATGAGTCATGTTCTCATTGCGGGAAGATGACCATCTCGGAGTTGCGGGCCAAGCTCCGTTACCTCAAAAGGGGTGGAGCTCCGTTGCCTCTGCCTCGATCTAGTTCTCGTCATGGCAGCAGTCAGGCAGGGGCTACTTCAGGCAGTAGCACGGGCGGTCTGAGGGTAACAGTGATAGCAAACCCTCTAGGGAACCAACCTTCGGGGGACCATCGCTCCTCTTGCACTCCGCAACCAGTTGAGCTGCCAAAGGAACGTGTTGGGCCCTCTACAAAAAGCATACCAGCATTATCCTTCGGCCCTCCTCCCGACGATCGGATGTCGATCGCTGCATCGGAGGGTGAGCCGGAACTTTCTGGAGAGGAAGATTCTGCTGTGCTGCTGCCCTCTGGGACTGTAGCAATGCCTGAATTGGTTCTGGAAATGACCTCCACCATGTCCTGAGCCCTCAAGGTTGGACGATTGGTTCTTCGGGGTGGCCCGCACTGGTTCTCAGCGCCCCGCCCCGGTGCCATTCTAAAAGGAGGTGCATGAGGGGGCTTACCAGGTTGTGGAAGGCACCTTTTTCTGCCGGAAACCAACATGCTAACTCCTCCTCCCGCACCACTCTCGACGGTGGTGCAGCTAGGGGGTATACGGGCTCGCGCTGGTTCTCAGAGGTGCATGAGGAGCTCACCAGGTCATAAACGGTACCTTTTACTGCCGGAAACCGACCTGCTGGTTCCTCCTCCCTACACCACCCTCGACGGTGGTGCAGCTAGGGTGTATATGGGGGTCCCCCCGGTGGAGTGGTCGATTGCGATGCAGTTGTGTCCTAATACCGCCTCCACCCGGCAGGGCAAACCATGCCTCCCCTCCCGGGTCAGTAGGTACTCGTCTGGGTCTGTCCAGTGATGCTTATGTGGCCTGTGGAGAAGCTGCCTCCGCCTTACATGCTATGGTGTTACTGCAGGTTCTTCAGGCTAAAGCACTTAGGGACCTGCACGAGGGTGGTCACGATTCGGAAGTTCTGAAAGAGCTCCGAACCGCAACTGACCTCGCACTCTGAGCGACGAAGGTCACTGTGAGTTCTCTGGGTCGTGCGATGTCCACACTTGTGGTCCAGGAGAGTCAACTCTGGCTGTGTCTGGTCGACATGAGGGACGGTAACAAGTTTGGTTCCTCAAGGTCCCTGTGTCAAAGACCAGCCTCTTCGGCGATGCAGTCGAGAACATGGCCCAGTAGTTTTCAGCTGCACAGGAGCAGAGTGAGGCAATCCGACATGTCCTGCTGCTGTCTCCACCCGTCTGCCGGCCGCAGCGCCTCAGCCTGCTCGTCGCCGAGGCGGCCCCCTGCGTCCACCCCCGCTCCCACGCCGCATCCGCAGCAGCCTCGAGCAAGCAGCGCCGTGGAGCTGAGTGTAGGCAGGATGGCCCGCCCGTCCAGGCCCCCGTCAAACCTGGCGGTGAGCAGAAGAGCAAGAGGCACCGGGACGGGCGACCCAGAGAGGGAGGGAACTGCTCTTTGGGGGATGGTGAATGCACCTCTCTCTCCCCCAGAGGAGGGCCGGGTGGAGAATCTAGTTTCCAAAAATCTCGACAAGAGAGTAGTTGTCTCTGTCTCTGGGTCCCAAGAGGGCATGGAAATTCACGGACGGACCAACACACCACACTCATCCTCCTCTCTCGCCAGCAGGCAGCAGCGGGTGGTTCGAGAGCATCATCAAAGGCCATACTCACGCACCCTCTGCCAAACTGTGGAACCAGGTAAGTGTTGCACCGCACACTCAGACCCCTCTTCGGTCTGCCCATGGACCGGTCCCTGCGTTCCACCTTGCTGTCTCACCGCGGGTAAGTCGGTGGTCCTGCTGGTCCAGCTTGTACGGTGTCTGGATGCCTGGCTACCCAAATCGTCTCGCTGGCTCCTGTGGACCATCAGACTCGGCTATGCAATTCAGTTCGCCCGGCGTCCCCCCAAGTTCAGCAGCATCAGCTTCACGTCAGTGAAGGCGGCCGATGCTCCTGTCTTGCATACGGAAATCGCAGTCCTACTGGCGAAGGACGCAATAGAGCCAGTCCCTCCAGCCAATATGAAGACGGGGTTTTACGGCCCCTACTTCATTGTACCCAAGAAAGGCAGTGGGGGTTACGACCGATCTTGGACCTGCGTGTCTTGAACCGGGCCCTTCACCGGTTACTGTTCAAGATGTTGACGCAGAAACGCATCTTCAGGTGCATCTGTCCCCGAGACTGGTTTGGAGCGATCGACCTGAAGTACGCGTACTTTCATGTATCGATCCTTCCGCACCACAGACCATTGCTGCGGTTCGTGTTTGAAGGACGAGCATATCAGTACAAGGTCCTGCTCTTCGGGCTGTCCCTGTCGCCCCGCATCTTCACAAAAGTTGCGGAGGCAGCCCTTGTTCCCCTGAGAGAGCAGTGCGTTCGCATTCTCAACTACCTTGACGACTGGTTCATACTAGCTCAGCCTCAGGATCAGTTGTGCGAACACCAAAAGAAGACATTCTCAACTATCTCGACGACTGGCTCATACTAGGTCAGTCTCAGGATCAGTTGTGCGAACACGGGGACTTGATGCTCTCGCACCTCAGCCGGTTGGGCCTTCAGGTCAACTGGGAAAAGAGCAAACTCTCCTCGACGCAGAGGATCTCTTTTTTCGGTATGGAGTTGGATTTGTTCGAACAGACAGCATGCCTCACGCAGGAACGTGCGCAGTCGGTGTTGAACTGCCTGAATACGTTCAAGAGCAGGATGGCGGTCCCACTGAAACAGTTTCAGAGGCTCCTGGGGCATATGGCAGCTGCAGCGGCAGTCACGCCGCTGGGGCTGCTTCATATGAGACTGCTTCAACACTGGCTCCATGGCCGAGTCCTGAGGTGGGCATGGCAATGCGGCACTCACCGGGTCCAAGTCACTCCGGCCTGCCGCCAAACCTTCACCTCGTGGTCAGACCTTGCGTTTCTCTGGGCAGGAGTGCCCCTAGAGCAGGTCTCCAGGCGGTTCACACGGATGCCTCTGCCACCGGCTGGGGGGCCACGTATGACAGGCTTGCAGTGTTGAAGGTATGGACGGGCCCCAAACTGCACTGGCACATCAACTGCCTAGAGTTGTTAGCAGTAGCCTTGCCTTGAACCATCTCAGAGGGCGCTTACGAGGCAAGCACGTGTTGGTCTGCACGGACAACACTACGACCATTGCATACATCAACTGACAAGGTGGTCTACGCTCCCGTCGCATGTCGCAACTCACCTCCCACCTCCTCCTCTGGAGTCAGAAGCATCTGAGGTCGCTTCGTGCCATTCACATTCCGGGCCTGCTCAACCATGCGGCCGACGAGCTGTCACAAGCTGCACTTCCTGGAGAATGGAGACTCCATCCCCAGACGGTCCAGCTGATTTGGAGACGTTTCGGAGTCGCTCAGGTAGACCTGTTTGCCTCTCCAGAAACCTCTCACTGCCTACGCAAATATGCATTTCCCCCAGTGAGCTTTCTCGCACAGACACTGTGCAAAGTCAGGGAGGATGGAACTGATGCTCCTCATGACAGCCCCTCCCTGGCAGATTCATCTGAGGAAGGATCTACTGATTTAGAGACGTGGGTCCAGACCTCTGGAAACTTCATGTCTGGTACATGATGGGACGCGGAGGTTCTAGGTGACCTACCCCAGGAGGTAGTTGACACCATCACTTCGGCGAGAGCACTGTCTACAAGACACGCTTACGCCTTGAAGTGGAACTCGCCGAGAAGACCCCCGGAGATGCCCGGTCAGGGTCGCACTTTCCTTTTTGCAGCAAGGGTTGGAGCGAAGGCTGTCTCCCTCCACTCTTAAAGTCTATGTCACTGCAATTGCTGCTAACAATGAAAGGAAGTCGGTAGGAAAGCATGATCTGGTCATCAGGTTCCTTAGGGGGCGAGAAGGTTAAATCCTCCCCAGCCCCCCTCTATAACCTCTTGGGACCTGTCTCTAGTGCTCAAAGCACTACAGCAGGGCCAATTTGAGCCTTTTGCAGTCAGCTGAGCTGAAGTATCTATCAATAAAAACTCTGCTCCTGCTTGCACTGGCCTGCATCAAGAGGGTAGGGGACCTGCACGCATTTTCGGTCAACGATTCGTGCCTAGAGTTTGGGCCGGCTGACTCCCAGGTAATCCAGAGGCCCGGCTATGTGCCCAAGATTCTCTACCTACTACTCCCTTCAGGGATCAGGTGGTGAGCCTGCAAGTGCTGCCCCTGGAGGAGGCAGACCCAGCCCTAGTTTTGCTTTGTCCCGTCCAAGCCTTGAGATGGTACGTAGACCAGACACAAAGCTTTAGGACCTCAGACCAGCTCTTTGTCTGTTACGGAAGCCGCCAGAAGGGGAATGCCGTTTCTAAGTAGAGGATGGCCCACTGGATAGTGGATGCCATCACCCTGGCTTATCAGGCACAGGGTGTGCCCAGCCCGCTCAGGTTGCGAGCTCACTCTACTAG